>NC_141551.1:59825000-59975000 GCF_021556685.1 Rattus norvegicus | reverse complement strand
TCCTGCTGGTAGGGAGTCGGCACTGTGTGTACACATGTGTGTTAGTGCATGCATGGCGGCAAAGAAGGGGAAGAAAACAGCTTATAAATCACTTCCTGCAAATCCTCCCATTCAGAGCGAGTTGCAAACTAATTTCTCTGCCTTTCTCAAGCTTTGGTTTATGTATTGGGCTCCTGGGGTTTGGGTCCCATCTTCTGGCTATAGCTTTGGATTTAGCCGGGTGCTCCATAAAAATGTGAGGTGATTTGCATGCTCCGTGCTGATTGAGCTTCCTTCTTTATGGGATCGTTTTCAGATGGATCGTCTCTGTGGGCGTCTGTTCTTTTGTTTGCTCGGGTTCAGGGGTTACATCAAAAGCCTCTGGGCCTGCTGCCTGATGTGACCTTTGAACTCCAAAGGGCACAAGATCAGGAGGCTATAAAACAAGGCACAAACACTAAAGGTGTCATTCTGATGGTTCTCAAAGGACAGGAGTTTAAGGCTTGGTCACATGACTCAGAATAGGGGTGGTATAAGAAAGCAAAGAGCCAGAATCAGCACATCTTAACCTTAATTTATATCCAGGGAGATGTAGAGGACCCTCTGGGGACTAGACCCAGTGGGTCTAAATTGCTAAATTTGTTTGCGGTGTCTTTGTACAGCCATGTATTATGTATGTATGCATGTTTATATATACATATATATAGAGAGAGAGACAGAGAGACAGAGACAGAGATACAGAGATACAGAGAAGAGAGAAGAGACAGAGAGAGAGGAAAGAGAAAAGAGAACAGAGAGAAATAGAGCAGAAAGAGAGAAGAGAGAGGAGAGAGAGAGAAAGAGAGAGGGGGAGAGAGAGTGAGAGAGGAGGGAGAGGAGAAGGAGAGCAAGAGAGAGAAAAAGAGAGAGGGGGAGAGGAGAGAGAGAGCAAGAGAGAGAGAAAGAGAGAGGGGAGAGAGGAGAGAAAGAGAGAGCAAGAGAGAGAGAAAGAGAGATACAGAGAGACGAGAGAAGAGACAGAAAGAGAGGAAAGAGAGAGAAGAGAAACAGAGACAGAGAGAGAAAGAAGAGAGCAGAAAGAGAGAAGAGAGAGGAGAGAGACAGAAAGAGAGAGAGTGAGGGGGGAGAGGAGAGGAGAGGAGAGGAGAGAGAGAGAGAGAGAGAGAGAGAGAGAGAGAGAGAGGCCAGTAAAGCTCAGACTGCAAACCTGCACTGTGAGGTATTGTTTTCACTGTGCCATAAGCAGGTTCATTTTTCTATCTGCTGCAGTGAGCAGCACCAAGACAGTAGAGGTTACAAGGAGGGTCTGTGTGCGGCCACCTTAGGGTTCATGCTCACAGGAAGGACAACGGAGAAAGGCTGAAACCTGAGAGCCGTGGCGACGGTGGCTTGGGAGTGTTCTATATTTGATGCTTTTTCTTTCTTTCTTTCTTCCTTTTTTTTTTTAAGGGTTAGAAGTACTGGCTGTGAGTCAAACCTCCAAAGAGCATGCCATTAGAAAGAGAAGATCTATTCTGAATAATGATAAAAGTCTCCTTGTGCCTGGCTAGCACTACAGAGCCAACCAAAACAAGGGTACAGAGGCAATGCAGTCGAGCCTTGCAAGGACTGAGGCAGAACAGTGAAGGCATAGACTTAGGATCCTTCACACCAAAGAAATGATCCGGAATATTCCTAAGCCATAAATGAACTTCCACTGATTTATGCAGAGGTTTCCAAGGTCTTTCCAAAGTGCATTGTGCAGACATTTGCACTCCCTGGTGGAACAGAAAATAGTCCATGGCAGCAGGAAGGGGCAAAGCTGAGGCCAGCTGAAAGCCTTCGGCTACAAATAAACTGTTGGGTGGCGAAAAGCCCATACACAGGATGATGTCAGGGAGGGATAGCTTTGGAGAGAAGTCATAGTCCACTGTGGATTGAACCATACATAGTCCCATGTAGGTTGACTTGGACACATCTATCCCCAGATGCTATTCTCATGCTCTATCCAAGTGAAAGGAGAAGACATTATTTAAGCTGTATTTTTATTGTTCCGTGTGTGCCACATGTTTGCCAGGCCCACAGAGGCCAGAAGAGGGTTGGATCCCCTGTGTCTGGTGATTATATATTAACCATTCTAGGTGGTTAATGAGCCACCGACATGGACGCCGAGAATTGGCTGCCAAGCGATCTCTGCAGCCCCAGGAAAGGACGCATCTACAAGTGAGGCACAAATGTGGAGATCTGAGCTTCCCCAAGGACAATGGATCTTCACTGGAAACTTAGACCCGAGGCTGTGGTTAGAAGGCCTTAGCAGGGTCCAGAAGAGGGTCGTGGATTTTAGGCAAAACACTTGAAGTTCCACTATAACTGGAGACAGTCTGGGATGCCTGTTTTAAAGGAGGGGAACCATATCTGAGTTTTATGTCTGTTTGGTCATTTAAGCCCTTGATTCTCTCATTTTTCATAAAGAGAAGGGAAGTCACCTTGGGATAGGGAGATTGAGCCCCAAGACAGGGTCTTTCCACATAAGAACACCTTTGGATGAGTCTGACTGTCAGTACCCCAGTGCCTTGTGGGAGAGAAATTAACCTAGACCATTTACATGTTTGGGGCGGGGTTGGGGTGGGGTGGGCAGAGATCCTAGAGGAGAAGTTTTATTCAGCAGGGTAGAGATTCTCTTCTCCTTCATGAATCTAAAGAACTGGATTGTCTGTTCAAGGGTCTGTAAGACCCACTGCATTCTCTACTTCATTTGAAGTCACTTATCTTTGAAAGACCAGGTTAATCCTGCCACCTCCAAAAAGTCCTTCTGAGTCAGTCTAGCCCAAAAGGACCTTTCCTTTGGATCCCGTAGAGTGCCAGTCATCCGGCATAGCTTGCTTGACTTCTTCCTGTTACCCAAATGGCATGCACACTGCATATGCATTTATACACTGAGGTATCTACAGCCACCTCCAAACCCCTCTCCAGCTAAATTAGAAACTGTCCTTCCTCCCATTCATCTCCTTCACTAAAAATATTTCTTGCTTAATCGATGTATTGACTTCTTGGGCACATTGCTCATCTTCTTTTGATGGACACTTGTTTTATTAGAAGTTTAGTTGGAAGACGTTGATTAAACATGCCCCTTAACCCCCATGATGCCAAGTTCCCAGAGTCTGTGAACATATAGACCATCTATATCAATTTCATCACTGCCTCTTGTACACATCAAACTACGACAGTTCAGAGACTGTGTTGGGAGGAGGGAGACTGGGACCAGCCCAAGAAATTTAGTTTTAAGGGGTGAGATAGTTGAGGTGGTCTAAGCAAAGTTTTTAGGTCACCAGCAGAGACTCAAATGAAAGTTGTCTGAACTGGAACCCTGACTTATGCGTTTCTTAAAACCTCCAAGGTGGCTGGACTGTTGAGCTGGCTTTGGGGTCATAGGTCTGTATGGGAAAAGCAGGCTGGCACCTGATTTTGGTGGACTCTAAATCTCAAACCCTAATTAATTGGATAGGAAATTTGATTGGCTAAGCTGGATACCAGGTGTCTGCCCTGGGGTGGTAGAAGCATGAATGATAAACCCAGCTATTGAACAGCCTACCCCTCTGTATTTGTGGGTTATCTCTCAAGAGTGAGGTAATTGTGTGTTTGGCAGACATGCCCCAAGGTGGCTGGAATAATTCCTTGTGTCATTATGATATCAAATCCTACTGTAATCGTTTGAGTTCTATGAACTCTTTAAAAGTGGAGATGATTATCTTTCTGAAATACTAGGTATTAATCTAGTCGCTCACTTCCTACATTTGATGATGCTTCAACATGTTGGGGCCTGTGGAAAGCTAGCATATACTAGAGATGCCAAGCAATTTATCTGTGAGAAAACCTTTGATAAACCAGCTGAAGTCAAGTTTCTACCCTCATCCACCACCATCCATCAAGTTCAGGAGGCTCTGACAATAACCTCCAGCCTTGAACCGCCTAGGGAAGGTAGTACTAGTAACCAGGCCATGCCTTCAAGCTAGATAGAGTCCACGTCAAACTATCAGTTCCTCATCAGGCTGCTCATCGACAACATGGCCTCATACATCCTTCCCCATCAATCTTCACAGCAAAGGTTTCTGCTCTGTGTTTTCCTTCCTTCTACCACAGAATCACCCTGGTACTTCTAGGTGTGCTCAGTGGGGCTCCTTCTCATGAGAACTATAAATAATAAACACACACACACACACACACACACACACACACTTCTTTCTTCCTTCCTTTCTTCCTTCCTTCCTTTCTTTCTTTCTTTCTTTCTTTCTTTCTTTCTTTCTTTCTTTCTTCCTGTTTTGACATGGTTTCATGAATGGCAGGCTGACCTTAGATCTTCTATATAGCCAAGAATGACCTTGAGCTTTTTCTGATCTTCCAGCTTCTACCTGGCCATGTCCTAATCTTTTTGGCCTTCCTTTCCCTGAATGCAAGCAAAATTCCAGGTTTGTTTAAAAAGCAAGCAAGCAAGCAAACAAACAAACAAACAAAAACAACACCTGGCACAGAACCTACCATATAGAAGGCAAGTGATAAATATTGGCTGAATTAAATGAATGATGAGGCAGATGAATGGATGGATGGATGGATGGATGGACAGATGGAAGAACAAATCTTTGAGAATTTAGTAGGGGAAGGGTGTGATGTCATATACTTGACCCAACCCTGGATGTCACATGCCTGTGCCCCATCCCACACTTTTTTCCTCTGTTATATAAAGAACCATAGAAAATTCCAGTAGAATAATAGAAAGGGGGAACCATATAAGTTCCTGAAAGATAACAATCAGACTGAAGACTCGAGACAGAAGAAAAAGTGTGAGCTCAACATCCCTGCTTTGGTGAAAGCCCTTCACAGTGTTTATAAATAGAAATGATGAATGGGTATACTCTGACATTTCTGTGGCCACACCAGGACTTCCCCTCCTCTTCTCCACACATTCACACTGTCTCTCTAGTGTGGAAAGGCCGAGCAACAAAGAACTGTCCCTTCTAGTCAAAACTAGGGGAAATTGACAGACTCAATACTGGTTCATTAGACCTGTAGATGAATTATGGGACGTGGAGGGAAATCGTGCTTGGCACACACATAATGAACCCAGGATCTCCAGTGATGGATGGATAGATGGAGGTGAACATTAATCTACTCTCACTGGCTCGATGATGTTGTTTTTTTTTAACCAACGGGCAAACTTCACCCAGAAGCCAGTCTGGAGACAGAGCAGCAGTACTGAGGGTTAAGGTTGCCGAGGGACAAAATACGGGGCTGGAGTCCAGAATCCTGACAGTCATGCTGTTATGGGTTCATTTAAATGCTCTGTTTAGCTCTTTCTTGAATTAAAACAAGACAGGGCTAAGACTTTAATCAATCCAGTTCAGCTGCCACACTCAGGCATGGGCCGGGAATAGAATGAAGGTCACGAGAGAAGTCCAGGAGAGAGAGGTTGACAGTCAGTGCAGATGAATGGGGTTCTGCCAAATGGCCTTGGAGATGAAAAGGGGGAAGGAGCTGTAGTTCATTTAGAACTTGGATGGCCATCTGTCTATGGCTAGTGCCAGATTCCTGATCCCTGTGTCTCCTGGGGGTTGGGAGTAAAGTGAGATGTATGTGTGTGTTCACCTGCCAGGGTGCAAGAACAGGTAAGAGACTGTCACAACGGAAAACCTCTTGTCCGTTCATCAGTTAGAGACTGACTTGGGTTAGCTCATGACTGGCATCTACAAACAGTTCACTTAAAACAAGTGTGAATGTCACTTTTCATGATAGGTACTTTGGTCTCACTTCTTGAGCTTCAGGAACGGGTAGGATTTAAGCCTAGCTCACATCCCAGTGGATTTAAGTTTTGGTGAGAAAACAAACATGGAAGAAGGTTTTACAGGCATGAATCTTAGTCCAGAGAGCACCCAGTGGGGTTCCCAGAGGTCTCTTATGGATGGTGATAGAACCAGAGCGGTCTTTTAATGAGAAAGGAGCGGCCAAGAATAGAAGTGGGCTAGAGAGCTGGTGCAGATCCAAGACTCAAGAGTCTCATGATCTTCTCAGGTCATCTACCCAACACCGCTTTCTGTGGAGATCCTGTGGTTTGTTATACGTAGCCTATAACGGGGATGTAAGGGGTATCTTAGTCTTCCTCTTGCACTGGTTTCTTTCATGTGTTAGTCTTGGTGCCTTGCCTCTTCCCCCCATATTCTATACTCCTGGCCCAAAAAGAGTGGAGGGGTCCAGAGATCAGCTTCTCCTCTGAGATTTTCTTTGCATCCTGTAAATCACCTCCATGGGACCTGGAGAAGGTAACTGTGTGCTGTGTGCTGCTCAGAGGACAGAGAAAAGGGAGCTAGCAAACAACTACGGAGAACTGGGGACAGATACGGAATGTCCCTGTGAAATCAGCCCTGACATTCTCCCTACATGGATACCCTTTGCTCCTTGTCTTGACTCCTCAGAGTCCTGTGGGCCTTAGACAAAAACAGAAAGATCAGCATCAGTTATAGCTGCCTCCGTCCTTTCTGCCCAGACAGCCTGCTCCCTGCTACCATTCTTCCTGTCTCCTCTCTCCTTCAAGAAGGTGCTGTCACACTAGCCCCCTTACAGATCTTATATCCCAAGCCACCATGTAGATCTTATAGAAAGCTGTTCTCCAGGCCTTTGTCCTTGGTGTTCTCACTTCCTGAAGTGCTCTGTGCTGAAATAGGCTCCTGGCTCCCTTCCCCACTTCACTTGTCAGTGTCCAGAGAGGCCGTCCCTTCCCGTATTTAAAGAAACACTGGCACCCCTCATTTGTCCGGTTTAATTTGTCTTTTGAGCACTTTTCTACCACTGATGGTGTGTATGTCTATATGAATGAGTGTGTCTGTGCTAATACGATGTGTATACGATGTAGATGTGTTATAAATACCTGTTATATTATACTACTCAGGCAATAATGGTAATTCTGCATCATATACTCATCTAAATGTACTCCCTGCCTCTCAACACACAATGTTTTGATTCCCCCGTTGGTTGACTTTACAGGTATGGGGCATCCAAGTGTCCTTATGTTGCAGTGAGGGGTCAAACACGGGTGGGGTAGGTATTATAAGCAAGGATCTGGGTTCAGAGAATACCTACTGGCATGCAGAGAGCTGACTGCACGTGTGTGTGTGTGTGTGTGTGTGTGTGTGTGTGTGTTACTGTTTTCCCATCACAATGCTATTCCACAGGAGCCCTGCCTATGTCTTTTCTAATTACTGCTGTATCCAGAGTGCTCAGCACATAGTCGTGCCTTGAGTCTTCTGCAGATAGACAGACACCCACAGCCCTCTTAGGGTCATGCGTGAGGGTAGGGAACCTGGCTTCCGTCTGCCTTCCTCGGCTCCTATTGCATCCCTGATTTAAAGCCCTTTACTTCCCTCTCTGATTCTCCATTGCCTCAGTCCAGAGCAACTTTATCTAGCCTGAGGCAGAGTGGCCTGACTCAGACCGATCACATATTCTTCCAAATCTATTATTAATGCCTAGGCCGTTTGCCTTGAGTCCTTCAGCCCCGAGGCTTCTTATGCTCAAATGCCAGGCCGCGGAGCAGCAAGACCTTCTCCTCTTAACTCTGCGGTCTCTGCTGGGTTCCCAGACCCTGTTTTGTAATGTAGAAGGGAAAGCTTGATTTTTTTTTTTATTGCATTTTGCGATGTCATCACTTCCTTAAAGCAGGAAGCGTGAATATCCCCACAGCTGCCTGAGGGTGAACGGGGGAGGGGCTGGTGGGTCAAACACACTATCTGCCATGCACTTTGTAGTGCAGGAACTCCCACCAAGCGCACAGAATGGATGCCCTTAGTGAAATCTCTTTAAAAGCGTTTCTAATGGGTGCCGCAGCATTAACAAGTTAAAAAGAACGGAACACAGTGTTGCTGGGGATGAGGCCCCGTAGACACTGCTGAGGTCATACTCCATAGGCCCAGTGTTCCTAGAGAGGAGTCTGCCCGTGGGAAAACAAGAACTGTGAAATAGTCCATCCTCCCCCGATAATACTTTGGTAATCTCCCCCTGGTAATTATCTGTGGCAGATGAGCTCTGTGGGTACAGCCAGAGGAGCAAATGAAAACATGTAACTAGCTCGGTGAGAATTATGGAATTATTTAGAAACGAGGCCATTCGAGACAGGAGACTTGTTCTTAGGCAGAGGATGATCTGATGGCATGGTGGTTACGGCTTTGGCCTCCGTGGAGCAAAACTGTTTCAACAGCCTCAGACTTTTGGTGCCATCATCAGATGGTTTATCCCTTGCAGTCAATGGGGGTCCTCAGGGAATGGGATTTATTTCTTCCCTCTTGTCACTTAGGGATCCTCACTTTTGATCCAGAGGCTCCATCGTCCTCCTTCTGCCTCTGTCAGGGAACAGGGAAAGAGAGGAAGGACAGGGAGATTGCAAGGGCGTTTTTTTCCAAAACCGGAACTGCAAATCCGGAGACATTCGTACTTCCGTTTACACTGCCAGAGCAAGACGCCAGTCACTGGTCACACAGGAGCCCGGGACGGCAGCATCACTGCAGGCTTAGGTTGAAGAGGGAGCAGTTTGGGGTATAGCAATGAGAGACTGACACATCACTAACATGATACACATGTTATAATATCATCACATGGGGATTTAAATATTAAATACATTAAGTGAAAGGGTAGAACAGGGAACACTAATTGGGGCTATTAACTAATAACCCTGTAATGATATAATGATATATATATATATTATATATAAAATTTAAACTTTGTAATTATTTAGGTTATTTTTGATTTTCTTCCTGTGAGAAGAAAATGCATGATGGGGGAGGGTGGGAGAGACCAGTTATAAAATCATTGAGGCTAAATTCCATGTTAATTTACTTTTTTTTTTTGAGATTTTCTTCATTAATAGGATGAATGTTTATTTGTGACCCAGTGGGTGAACCTGAAGGATATTATGCTACACGAAATAAATCAGATAACTTACATACAGTCATACATACATACAACCATACAATAAATACTGTCTGATTCCACTCTTACGTAATGTCTGTGAATGTCAGACCCTCAGTAGCAGAGAGATGCAGTGGTCGTAGGGGCTGTGGTAGGCTGGGAGTAACTGAAAGATGCTAGTTGAAAGGGCTCATACTTCTCAGCTCTAAAATTAATAAGCCTTGGGACTCTAGGATGGTACTGATGGATGGCTTTGATTGAGGGAATCATTATGCAATGTATACATAAATGTCACATTATAGACATTCAATACATTACTCTTTACTGTCAATGAAATCTATTTTTGAGCTTTTATTTATTTATTTACTTATTTACTTATTTATTGTGTGTGTATGTATGTGGGGGAGGGATACGCTTCTGCATGTTGTGGAGGTCAGGGGTCAACTCTTGAGAGCCCCTTTTCTTCTGCCACCTTGTGGGTTCTGGGATCAAATTTAGGTTATCAGAGCTGCCCACAAAGGCTGCTATCTGCTGAGCCATCTATCCAACCCTATCAATTAAACACTTTAAATTAAAAAAATTAAAACAAATATGATGTTAATGAGAAAAAAAACCTAGATTTCTCTGAAAATCTTACTCTAAGATAATGCCTCTTGTAGAAGAATTAGAAATAAAAGCATATTACTATGTAACCCATCGGTGTTCACTCACTTTGTCAGTTTTGCCCTAAGCACATGCTCATATATTTGAGACCTTAGATCATATACCATTTTACAGCCTGTGCGCTTCATTCAACACTGTCCCAAGAGGTGTTTCTCCTTGTCACTAAAGCTACTTTACTATGTCTTTACAATATTCTGTGTTAGTGACTCAGTACAGTTCAAACCGATGTCTTGGCCAACCTTGTCTCCATATCGTACTGGTCTAACCTGCTCTCTGAGATCGCTTGCAGACATCTCAAACTGCCTTTCCGATTGTCTTTTAGGATGAAGACCTTAACAAAGAATGAGCTCACCAGAAGGCAGGAGCTTTCCAAGGCTGAGCAGTGCAGTCAGCCTACAGCGGGGAAGACCCATCTTATGCATCCCCCTCTCTTCACTGCGTGGTGTCTGTTGCTGCCAACATCTGTCTTTTTCTCTTTCACTGACTTGATACACAGGGAGCTGTATCTGGTGGCTTTACGTTTCATTTCTCTGATTATTTCTTGTGACTAAGCCTTCCTACATACATGCTTGTCACACATGTATATCTTCTGTTTTGTAAATTATCCCATTCATGGGTCTAGCCGGTTTTTTTTTTTTCTTTTTCTATTTCCGTCACGTATTGATTTGCAGAGACGCCTCACATAGTAAGAATATTAACCTTCTGCCTGTCAGGTGTGTGGCTAACATTTTTTCAGTCTATTGTTTGCTTTTACCCCCACCCCCTTTTTTTAAAAAACATCTTAGACATTTAAACCCTTTGTGTGCTCTGTTAGTCTACCTGTGCCTACCTGCGTTATTTTATGCTTTTAATGTGAGGATCCGGGAAATATTTAGCTGCATTTTGTGATAGTTTTCTCCTTTTCAGGGTATCATAATTTTGATATGCTTGGAGTCCATTTCGACGAGATGAGGACATAGGTGTTTCCCACCACCTCCAAGAGGTGCACAATCTCTCCTCTCCACAGACAGATGAAGCTTCCGTCACGACGGATCGATGCTTGCACGATGCGGAGTTTAGAATCTAAAAGATGGGAATAACCACCCCTTGCTCACTACCTAAAGCTCCCACTGACATAGAACGTGATAGATTCCACATCTGTGTGAAGCTGTGACAAAATCAGAAACACCCAACCAAAGCTTTGCTGGCTGAGGAGAAGGAAGAGAGAATGAATGTCTCTGTTGTTAAAGAAAATTCCAGTAAGATGCAGTCCGTGTTGACCACCTTGGTTCTGAACTTATGGGGGGGGGAGGGGTGTTGCAAGTCTTTCTGCTTCCCTTGTCCTATTTAATAATTGTGTCTCCGCTCATATTCACGCCACAGACTGCCCCTCACCCAAGTAGAAGAAATTGGTTTCTTTTTCCAGGATCCAGTATACGTGTAGGTTAAATGCCAACCAAAACAATATACAGGGATAAACTTGGGACGTTCTCTAGAAGTTTCAGTCCCTGCCTACAGGTCTGACCTCCCCGTCTCCGAATGAGAGACAGCACCAGTGCAACCACGAAGGAGTTGGAGGGTGGTTCTCTGGGGTTCCAATTCGAGGGTGGCTCACGGGAGGAAGACCGTCTCCTGAGGAAGCCTTGAGCTAAGGCAACATAAGCCAAGGACTGTGGTGGGGAACAACCAAGGGCCAGGGTGACGCAAGAGCTCCAGGTGAGGGGAAAGCAAAGGCAAAATGATGGATTCGTGTGAACTTTCTGGGAGAGCGGATGGCTTAGAAAGGATGCCAAAGAAATGTTTGTAGTGCGCAGGTTCAGATTAACAGCCAAAATGGCCGGAGATCAGGGCTTCTGCTCTCTTTAGGACCTGGACGGAGTGCTTCCCTGGAGTGATCCTCAACCCCGGCTCAGGTGAGGTGAGCGAGGCCACAGCAAGCCCAAGACTCATGGGAAGTCCATAACTGACCAATGCATTTACCAGTCCTGGGCAATCTATTTCTCAGGAGCCAAACTCCCGATGACAGAGTGGAAATGGCGTTGAGAAGAGAAAGTGGAGATGGACAGGGGTCACCGTGGACATCCAGGTGGACATTCTGGCTGCACCATGTTTCCTTAAACATGGCTGTCATGTCTCTGACTAACTCTGGTAACTGCTACCTACCTGGGATTTTGCTTTACCTGAATGGAAGCCTACCTTGTCGCTCTTTGCCCATGGTTCTGACTATCTCTGCAGATGTAAATTCCCGAGTTCTTGTGTTCACCGTCTTCCTATTGTCCAGGATCTTTTCTATTCTATTTTAAATCAGAATGGTCATATCACTCAGTATTCAGAAGGCTATGTGTTTAGACAGGGGATTATTAAGTGGGCTTTTTTTCCCCTCAGCGGTGAAAGGGCTAAGACCCATTCCACATAACCCTGAGTGATTTTTTTCCCCTGTCATCTTTAAGGATGGCGCACAATGTGTGAATATGGCCGGCAATTGAGGCTAATTATGACTCTCCGGCGATCATGCTGTGTTTTGAGGAAGTCTTAAACGAGCACTTAAGCAGTAATGCCTCTGAGCACTGCTGTGGACCTGACAAAGCTTTGATTCCTGAGCCAGGAGCAGCCTCCTCCCACGATGCTCCCACAAGCACTTTTATCACCAAGTTATTAGACCATTATGGTCAGCAATTGTCTTTTGCCGCCCTTGATTTTTTTTTCCCCCTGTTGTCACACACGAGGAAAGTGATGTGTAATGTGATCCAAAATGCCCTTGTTTGTTTTAATCCACCATTTTAATATATTATGGCTTCCTGCCACTCTCCTCTGGCTGGACCCTAGGGCCCTTGGAAACAGCTTGAGACTGGAACGTGCTGGGCACTTTGGGGCTTTAGTGCAATGCAGGAGCGTGTATGCTCTTGGCAGGTGGGAACTCAGACCCCGGAGGAGTGAATCCAGAGGCCGTGGTAGTCTGGAATAACAGAGTGGCCTAGGGACGGAAGGCATGGATATGGTCTTCTGAGAACGCCTTCCAAGTCCTGAGTTACAGGAAGCACTTGTGTGGGACTGCAGTCCACGCCCATGCTCTGTTGCTGTAACTGGGGACACAAATGGGGTTGTCTTATAAAGAAGGCTAAACTGCCCAATGTCTAAGGGCTGCACATAATGAGACCTTCTTATTGGTTTAGTCTCTCGGAGTTCCAGATCTCGGAGATCCTAGAGTGTGAAAGAGTGAGCTTGTGTTTAACAAAGACACACCCTAGAATCAGCTAGATGAATAAAAACTTTGAAGAGGGAAGAGAGAGGTGGCTCAGGAGTCCTCTTCCAGAGGACCAGAGTTCGATTCCGAGCACCCACATGGCGTCTTGCCATCACCAGTAACGCCAATTCAGGGGCTCCCATTCTTCTTCTGACCTCCATAGGCATCAGGTACCCATGAGGTGCACAGACATGCACGCAAGCAAAACACCCTTACACATAAAACAATAACAAAACCCTTTAGTTACCCCTTTAATGCCCTTACTGATCCCACCCTTTAATTCATCACGATGGAGATTCATTTTAAATTTGTATTTGCGTGTGTGCTTGTGCATGTGTGTGTGTGCATGTGCGTGTGCATGTATGTGTGTAATGTTCCAACTGGTTATAATACACGTTACAAACAGAAGCAGGGGAGGCAACTCCAGTGTAACTTTCTTCATTTTAATTTCAGAAGTTGGTCCCTGCCTTCTACCACATTGAGGACACTGAACTAGGGTTTCCAGGCAGCAGAGTCCTCAATTGTTGAGCCATCCATGTTCCTGGTCTTCGTTTTACTTTTGGATGAGAGGACGGACGGTGTGTGAAAACGATGGGATCGAAATAAAAAGTTGTGTCTCTATAATTTAAACATTATAAAGGTATGTATTTTGCCTGAAAGGAGAGTGACAACTACTCAAAAAAAAAATAAGCGTAATTGATACAATTAGCAAAGCTAAGAACAGGCGGAGGTGGTTTCAAAAGTAAGTGAATTAAATTTTGTCAGCGAGTCTAGATGCTACTTGACAGTACCTACCGATTATGAGCCGGGTAATTGGGATCAGGACATATTGTTCGTAATTATGGTGGTGGCCTAGCATAGTGATGTGTGCTAGTTATCTGAGGCAGGGGGATCCCAGCCTGGGATACAGACCCAATCTAAGCAAACAAATTATGGTGGTGACGTCACAGAATAATTAAAATCTGAAAATTATGAGGACATTCTCTAAGCATTAAGTGGGGACAGCTCATTTAACCACAGCCTGCACTCTTTGAATTCCTTGACTTTGTACTTATTTCACATTATATATACATTTTTGGAAATATATTTGTGAAAATTTGGTGTTAACAATAGGTATAAAGAGAGGGCTAATTAAAGAACGGTTCTTTTCTGCTGGTGACATCTGCTAGCTCGAGTCTTTAGCTAATGATCTATCTACTTATCCTTTGGGGATCCCTTCTCTGCGGCTGAGTTCCTGTCCTTTGCATGACATAATCCATCATTCTAAATCAGCATGTGCACTTAACAGTGCTATTTAAGCCTTAATAAATATTGTATCAACATTCACAGGGGATGGTATGGAGAAAGACAGGAGCTTATATAAAAGAGTGACTCCTCTTGTTAGAGTGTATGTGTAAGTGCATGCGTGTGTGTGTGATCAAGTGTGTGTGTGTGTATGTGTGTGTGTATGTGTGTGTATGATCGAATGTGTGTATGTGTGTATGTGTGTAGGTGTGTGTATAGGTGTGTGTGTATGATCGAGTGTGTGTATGTCTGTGTGTGTGTATGTGTCTGTGTGTAGGTGTGTGTGTGTATGATCGAGTGTGTGTGTATGTGTGTGTGTATGATTGAGTGTGTGTTTATGTATGTGTGTGTCTATGTGTATGTGTGTGTATGTGTGTGTATGTGTAAGTGCATGTGTGTATGCGTGATCGAGTGTGTGTGTGTATGTGTGTGTATGTGTGTGTATGTGTAGGTGTGTGTGTATGATCAAGTGTGTGTGTATGTGTGTGCATGTGTGTATGTGTGTGTGTATGATCGAGTGTGTGTATGTATGTGTGTATGTGTCTATGTGTGTGTGTCTATGTGTATATGTGTGTATGTGTGTATGTGTGTATGTGTAAGTGCATGTGTGTATGTATGATCGAGTGTGTGTGTGTGTGTGTGTGTGTGTGTGTGTGTGTGTGTGTGTAGGCGGGGCACCTATATGTATGTCAAAGAGATGGACACCAAGAGGAAGTAAATTTTCACTGATACATTTAAAACCTTGAGGGAGAAACTCACAGCACCTTTCTTCATTTCCTCAGGAGTGGAGAAAGAAAGCAGGGCTTCTGGGTGCTCAGGGCTTGTACTCTGGCCCTACAGCTTTGCTTCAGTCAGTCTGTTTTTAATTGATGTATGGCCTCTCTGATCTCAGAGGCATGCTATAGAGAGGACCTAGGCTCTAGGTGCTCCTCAGAGCGTTCCCTTGAGAAGGGAAGCGCTTGTCCCTGACACCCGGTGTTGCTGGTGGTTGGGACCAGGCCCGGATGTTTCCAGCTTCTTGACCTCTTATCCACATAGATTTGTGAACCATCAAGATAATGTTATTTAGAGCAGTGTGATAGTAGCATGTACTGCCAAGGGTGATGTGAGCCACATGAGTAAGAGTACTCAGTGGCCCCCAGAATGAATCCTGGGCTCTTTTTATGGGACCTAAAGGAAGGACTGTTTCCTATGGAGCACAGTTTTGGTGACTCTCTAGTTGGTCGGACAGATTAGGTTATACATACTTTTTCTATAGGATTTATGAGAATCAGCTTGTGTACATCCAGTCAGAAGCAGAGTGTTGGCAAGAGCCCTGGAGAGTGAAGATCTGAGACCTTGGAACTCTACAGTCTAACAGATGGAGAATGATGTCCCAGCTCCAGGAGAGACAGCGATCTCCCTTTTCTTGGCCCTTTGTTCTTCCCAGACCTCTAGCTAATTAGACAGTTCCCACCCACACTGAAGGTGGATCATCCCCATGAGTCCATTGACCCAAATGCCGAGTTCTCCCAGAAACACCCTCACAGACATACCTAGGAATAGCATTTTACAAGCTATAGGCATGGCTTTGACCCAGTCAGGTTGACATATAAATCTGTACATGTGCTTTTCTCTTTTTCCTTTCCTGTTTAACTTCAATAATATTTTTGGTTTTGAGATTATATCATTTCCCCCTTCTCTTTTCTCCCATGTACCCCCTCTTTTGTTCTTTTTTAAACTCATGGTCTCTTTTCATATATTCATTTATCTTACTGTGTGTCTCTTTTCCTACAATGAGTTTTTAATCATTCACAAGTCCAGGTATGCAAAGACATAAAGGAATAAATAGGAGATTCTCCCTAAAAGGTTACCAGAGGGCACACTTTTGCCTTCCTGAACTTACATCTTGAACCAGTTCAGGGCAAACTGCTCTGTCTATTCTTCATACCCAGATACACTGGGAACAGACCCGAATAGAATCTGTTTCTCTTAGGGTCTTATTGCTGTGACCATGACCAATGCAAGGTTTGTTTTTTTTGTTTTTTTTTTTTTTTTGTTTTTTGTTTTTTGGTTCTTTTTTTCGGAGCTGGGGACCGAACCCAGGGCCTTGCGCTTCCTAGGTAAGCGCTCTGCCACTGAGCTAAATCCCCAGCCCCGACCAATGCAAGTTTTATAAAGGACAACATCTAATCGGGGCTGGCTTACAGGTTCAGAGGTTCAGTCCATTATCATCAAGGAGGGAACATGGCAGCATCCAGGCAGACATGGTGCAGGAGGAGCTGAGTTCTACATCTTCACCTGAAGGAAGCCAGAAACAGACTGAGCATCCTCTGGCAGCTAGGAGGAGGGTCTCCAAGCCCATCCCACAGTGATACACTTCCTCCAGCAAGGCCACACCTTCTAGTAGTGCCACTCCCTGGGCCAAGCATAGGCAAACCATCACACTAAACGTGAATGACACCAAAGGTTGAGAACATGTCATTGTTCAGAGATTTAAGTACTCATAGTCCAATGCCCACAGGAGGTTGAGGGATTCTGAGGTTGCCGGATGCATTGTTTGGAGAGGGATGTGTGTGCACACATGTAGACACACACATGCACGCAGGCACATGCACACACATTATAGTAGACATCTTAATAGAGCATGAGCACACAGGGAAAAGGTGAATTGTTGAGGAGACATCTGAGCATCTCTTTAAAAGACAGACCGTTCAATTTTGTGCCTCAGCTTCTCTTCTCCCTTTCTTTGTCTTCAAGCCTACATTCGTTGGTTCCTGTGATCATCCCCATTTTTCTTTTTTTCTTTTTGGTTTTAAGATCTACACTGTTTTCAATCCATGAGAGGCTTCTCTAGAGATCCACCACACACCCTTGAGTTGTCTGAGTCTAATACTGATTCCGGGATCCTGGAGAGCTTGCCTGGCTCTCTGGTTCTATGTATGCCATTGTATTTGAATAACTGCTTATATAAATATATATGACCTCACATGGTCTTATCTTCCTCCAGGGTTGTTAGATTGGTTGCTTGCTTGCTTCTACGATATGCCTTGGAAATGCTTGTATTTCCGGTAAACATGGAAATGCTTGCTTAACAACCTTAAGGCAAATTCAGGGTTTAACACCTTCTTGTTTGAACAGATAGATGACCATTTGAAGACCGATTTACTTCCAACTCTCGGACCGTGCTGTCGTCCTGAGCTTTTCATTGATTGATGGGTTCCTGCCTTTCTAGCTTTTGTCCTCTCAGCTTTTGAGCGATTTCCGGAAGTGCAGAGCAGCAATTTACCATCTCTTCTTCATCAGCAAATGTTCCAGAGCAGAAGCTATGGCAAACAATGTGCTTCCCACTGCTGTGTTCAGGTAATTGTCCTTACCGCCTTGCCGGGCCTTCGATTCTTTTACTATGCTGTCCCCATGCTTCATCCACGTGTCTAACTATTTTCTAAGGAGGATCCATCTGAGCTGATTACTCTGCCTTTACTGGTAGACCTGACAGTGCGTGGGTTCTGAAGGACATTCCAGGCAGTGGACAAATTGGGAATGCGGTGGTTAGTCCGGATTGTCAACTTAAACTAAAAACGATGCCTAGAAAATGATTACGGCAGATGGGAATCATAAGGGTGGTGGCAGAAGGAATGGTTTAATTCACTGATGGATTTTAAATTTGAATAGGCTACTGGGATGCTGTGGAGTTATGAAACGTGGGGCCTAGTTGGGAAAAGTTGATCCATCATTGGAGGCTGTTTGTCTCGCCTGTTGCCTGCCTACTGCATCCTGTCCATCATGAATTAAATGGTCTCCGCCTCTCCACATGCTTCTACCATTGCTAAGATGTTCAGTTTCAGGTTGGGCCTAGAAACAGTGCTGACAACTGTCACAGGCAAAGCCCTGCAACTATGGACTCCAAGAAACCCTTCCTCCCTCAGGCTTCTGTCAGGTGTTTTGTCTTGGTGACAAGCAAAACAGTGAATACAAAGAACAATCACACGGAATCGAGAAGGATCGTGGAGGTGTTTGGAGGACTGAAGGTGTTCCGTTCAGCTCAACATTCAGCCTAGCATGCACAAGGCTAGGGGTTCAGTTTCCCAGCACTACAAAAGCATTAAAAAAAAAAAAAAAAGGACGGCCAGACAGGAGGTAAAAGGGCTAACTCTCTCCTTTCATCCAGAACACTTGATCTCTAGGTTTCACAAAGAGAGCTGACTTCCTAAAGTCATCTTATGACCTCCGTGTGCACACCAGAGCATGTGAACCTGCACACACACACACACACACACACACACACACGTACAAGCACAAAAATACATGCACACACACATAGAGGCATGTTACATGCACACATACAGTAAAAATCATAAAATTTAAAGATAATATATAAAATATATAATAGAAACAATAAATTGAAAATTATAAAAAATAAATGGGGAGTTGGGAGGGATAAATAAATAAATAAATAAATAAATAAATAAATAAATAAAATTGAATGAACACATAAAACAACAAAAACCACCGTGAGAGTATTTGGGAGAAATGGTGCCTTGAACACCAGGTTCACGACTCAAGAAATAAAACAAAACAAAAGAAAGAAAACAAAAGACACAAGATATCTGGAAAGCAGGAAAGGGTGGCAGTCGAGAGTTTCAGGTGATAGTTTACAGCCTTATGACTCAATTGCAAGATTGTCTTCGGGAAGAGGAGAGATGAGGAGAAGAAAGCAAAACCTGTTGGGAGACTACTTCCTAGTGTTTGACCAAGGGAAAGAAATGGAGGCAGGGAGCAGAGGTAGGAAAAGTCTGAGAGGCAGAAACAAGAATACTTCCTGGCTTCCAGAAAATTCCTTGCTGAGCATCAGAGGTAAGTGTAAGGTTGCTGCTGAGTCCTGACACCTATGTAAGCACAACAGGGTGTGTCTATAGAATTCCCTATAATCAGATCACTCTGGAAGCGGGAATAGGCAGGAAAATTAGCTCGCTCTAGCTGTAGGGCTGAGCAAATGAAAGTGGTTATGGGGGAGGTAAAGAGCAGGGCCACCCATCCTCTTGGGAGCGTGTAGGGGTTTCTGGCATTGAGACAAAGATTTTTTTTTCTTCTTTTTAATTTGGAAGTAGAATTTTTCTCCCCCTTGGGGTCTTGAAGCCCGAGAAAAGCGAATCTAGTGCCCTGTGAGGGAAGTAATTTCCAAGCTCAGATAGGAAAAAGCAAAAATCAATCGGAAAGTTAGTTGTCATGAACTAGGGCTTAGAACTGGGGCTGCCTCCCCTTGACCTTAGAAAGAATTGCCCTGATCGAATTCCCAGCTTTCCTTGCGTTTGCGCCTCTTAAATCTAGGTCCTTAGAGATGTCATTCAGCAAAAATAATTTTAGATGATACCTACAGTGCTCTTCAGGGCTGTTTGGACTGGGTGACAAGAGCTTGCAAGCAGTGTGACATCATCTGTAACCAATAATTTCACAATGGGAGCAAATCTGTGTTGGGAGCCCTCCTGGAATAGTCTTTCTAATGACAGCAGCCCATTGGGACTTTGGGCAGGTTAACAGAGCTCCTTGGCCATCTGTAAGATGTGGATTAACAAGAGCTTCTCCCTTGCAGGTTTTTGGTAATAATTAAACTTCATTTAAAGCTTTTAGGGTAAAGCCTGACACATAGTAAATTTTCTGTAAGTACTGGCTGTTATTTTCCTTTAAATGGCTTTAGCATCATCCAATCTTTTATTTATTTAACAAGTAGCTTATACATGTCAACCATTTATTAGGAAACATACTAGTTTCTGGAGACTAAAAAGGAGTACAAAATAACCCTTGCTTCTAAGCAGCTCCCCAAGGAGGAGGAAGTTAGCAGATTTCAGGCAGGTAGCATGGGCGTGTAAGAGACTTCCAGTGCAGCGAGTCATGAAGGGTTTCTCAACCAAAGAAATTCCAGAAACAAGAAGGGCTATATATAAAGGGCTATAGAGAAAAGACAAGGTGGAGTCCACAAATGCTTTCTTCCATTCTGGTTGGCCGTGTGATGGAAGTTGGTGAGAAGTGGGCTGGGGATATGAGCAGATCCTTGATGAAGGAAAGCCTTGTGTGACGTGATAGACCTCAGGCTTTATCCTACAAACACTGGAGAACCATTGACTGCATCAAGTAAAGAAATGACAGAATCAAACTAGTGATTTAGAAGTGAACTGACTACGATGTGAGTGATGGACTGGAGAGTTCTAGACAGTTCCAAAGTTAAAGCCCCTTTCTCTCTGTCCTTCATCCACCCCACTTCAAAATTTTGGACTGTAGAGGCCATAACAGGCAGAGCAAGTAATGTTAACTTTCAATTTTGCCTTCAATGGAAGACAGTAGCTTCCTTCTCTCACAAGCCATCTCTTTGGACCTTAATATGTCAACTCAGGCTGGAGAAATGACTCAGTAGTTAAGAGCAGTGACTACTCTTCCAGAGGTCCTGAGTTCAATTCTCAGCAACCACTTGGTGGCTCACAACCATCTGTAATGGGATCTGATGCCTCCTTCTGGTATATCTGAAGATAGCTAAATTGTACTGATACACAAAAATAAATAATTCTTTTAAAAATATGTCAATTCACCTGTGTTGTAATGGAGAGTTCAGTCGAGATCCTTTTAAAGATTCCATAGTGAAACCTCTTAAGAGATGGCTTGGCAGTTAGAACACTTGCTGCCCTATTATGAGAACTAGAAATCGGCTCACAAACACCTGTAACTCCAGGAGATATGGTTTGTCTATGGGTACACACACACACACACACACACACACACACACACACACACACACGCACAGAGATACACATAAGACTTCAGAAATGATGGTAATAAAGCTGTGAGTTAGGTCAGAGGTTCTGGGAGAGAACAAGAAGATTGGAGACATATTAAGTAAGTGAAATTGTTATCAGTCAGTAATGAGATTAAAAAATCATCGAGGATGAGTCCCAGACAGGTGTGGTGTTACAGTTCTGTCTCCACTATTTGGGAATTGGAGCTGAAGGATCAGAAGTTCGAAACCATTATTGGATACAAGTTGAGTCTGGGGCCAGCCTGACCTGTGTAAGGGTCACCTTACCAAAACAAAGCAAATGAAAACCGCCTGAAATAAAACAATGAAAAAAAATGTATGACTCCAAGTTTGTGGTTTGTGGATTAGATGATCCTGTGTACTAATGCTGTTCGTTATGAGGAAGGTAAGAGCCACGTTTGGAGAAAGGGAGAAGTTGAATTTTAAGTGAGGTTTAGGAATACATAGGCATATGTATGTTTGTGTACCTATGTATGTACGTATGTATGTATGTATGTATGTATGTATGTATGTATGTATGTACATGTGTATGTATTTATACAAATCCCAGATGAAATGAAGATAAACGAGTTATTAGTATGTGGGTAAGATCAGCCAGGAAGAAGCTACAGTGAGACAGAGCACGGGAGGCCCCCATGACTGTTCCCAGGAAGATTAGCACCTGGAAAAGACAGAGCAGCAACGATCAGAGATACGGGGAGTCATGAGAAAGGATGGCGTTTCAGAAAGGAAGGCACAACAGAATCTCTGGGGCTATTTGGAGAAGGATCTTCCTGATGGGCGGCAAGCAGAGTGCTGTGAGGTAAAGAGGGATGAGGGGTAAGGCAGTGGTGGTGTGAGAGCAAGCAGTTGCTTCAAATACCCTCATACACACCGAGAAAAAGAAATACCCTACTATGCAGATGCCAGTGGAGATCCAGGAGAAGGGGACTAGGAGGAGATCGTAAGACAACGGAGTCGTAAACAACCCAGGCTCTCGCAATTAAAATGAAATCATAAGAAAGAAGTAGAGCTGGGAAGAGGCAGCTCACTTGGCTTGGTGCTTACCTAGCAAGCATAAAGCCATGAATTTGACCTGCAGCATCCCATAAACCAGGCATAGTGGGGCAGGCCAGTAATTTAGGAACTTGGGAGGTAGAGACAGGAGGATCAGACGTCTACCATCATAGTGAGTTTGAGGCCATCTTGGAAGGACTACATTAAAACCTGTCAAAAAGTGGGGAGGAAGATCTTACATCATAGGGTATAGTGGACAGTGAGGGTGGTGACAGTAGACGTGGTACAGGTATCAATGTCCTAGGACAGTAAGCCTGTGTGGTAAACCAGGAGGGGCAGGGAATCAAGCCTTGTGCTATGGTTTGCTTGTGAGATGTCTCTCAAAGGCTTATGCATTTGAACACTTGGGGGCGCTGTTTGCGGACTCTTTGGGACCTTTAGGAAGCATGATATATCTGGAGGAAATGAGTCCCCCTGTGTAGTAACTGTCCTGGTCTGTGGAAATATGAACAAGTGACTCATACTCCTACCATAAGCTCCAGATGTTATAGAGCCACCGTACTTTCTCTGCCACGATGGACTATCTCACCTCAAACTGGGAGCCAAATAAAACCTTCCTCTTTCAAGTAGTTTTTTTTGTTGTTGTTGTTGTTGTTGTTGTTGCTGAGTATTTCTTCAGAGCAACGCGTGTGTAACTAGTTACAAGTAGATAATATGCTGTGCCCCTGTGCAGAGTGCTGATGTGAGAGCCTCCGAATCAGTGTTAGTAAAACTACTGAAACTCAGGCTGGAGGTGTGTGTATGGGGAGGGAACGGAAGGTAACAGAAGGAGTGGATTGGAGATCTTAGCAAGCGTGTTGTCAGGAAGGCAGTTAGTGCTCTAGGCTGGATAGAAGTCAAGATGGCAGGAGGCTGGGGAATGAGGAAAACAGAGGAAAGAGGCAAACCTCTGAGAGAACAGAGAAGAAGCATTTTGATTCCAGTTTAAGATTGTTTCCACCAGAGCTCCCAGGGACTGAACCACCAACCAATCAGTACACATGGAGGGACCCATGACTCCAGCCACATATGTAGCAAAGGATGGTCTTGTCCAGCATCAATAGGAGGAGAAGCCCTTGGTCCTGTGAAGGCTCGTTTCCCCAGTGTAGGGGAATGTCAGGGAGTTGAGGTTGGAGAGGTGGGTGGGTGGGAGGGGGAGCATCCTCATAGAAGCAGGGGGAGGGGGCATAGAGGAGGAGGTAAAGGGGATAACATTCGAAATGTAAATACATAAAATATCCAGTAAAAATAAAATTAAAAAGAAAAAGGAAGATTATCTCCAGTCAAAGCTGAAGATGGTAGGTAGGGTATAAAACAGGAAGTTGCAACATTAAAAAAACCAAAGCCAAGCTAGGGCATAGAAATAGACGCTCTTTTCCATCGTGACTGTTGGCCAGCACAGGAGTTAGTCTGAAGACCCCTTGCCTGCAGCGGATGTGGAAATCCTGGAGAGTTTGCTTAAGATAGTCACTTTAGTTTAAAAACTTTTAAAATGCGTTTTTTTAAACCAAAATATAATTACATCATTTCCTTCCTTCCCTTTCCTCCCCACAACCCTTCCCATGCACTCTCCTTCTTGATCTCTCTCAAATTCACGGTCTCTATTTTTTAAATCGTTGCTATACACACCCATAATGTATGTATTTACAATACAACCTGCTCGGGCTGTCTGATGCTACTTGATGTATATGGTTTCACGGCTGACCATTTGGTATTGAGTTTGGAAGCTTTGCCCTGGGGAAGACTCTCTCTCCCACTCTTGGCATTCCTTAGTTTCCTGTAGTCCTGTGTCCAAGGTTGAGAACCCATGAAGTTTTCCCCTTTAGCATGCCTACTTGCCTACTGTGGCTGTCCTTGTTCGGATCTTATTTGGACAGCCGTATAAATGAGACCGTGTGGGTGTCGCTTCTCTGACATTTTAAGGAGACAAAAATTTCACAGCAAAATCTCCGATCCTCTGACCACTGTGGTTTTTCTACCCCACCTTCCATTGTGATCCTCGAGCTTTATGCCGAGGAGTTGTTTTGTAAATGTTCCAACTGGTGTTGGGTGCAACATGGTCACTCGTTTGTTCTCTGAATTTTGATCAATTGTATTTTTCTGTAATGGTCTCCGTCTGTTGCATGGAGACATTTCTTGATGGGGGGGGGGTGAGACCTGAACTTATCTGTGGGTATAAGGGGAAATACTACAATGTAGTTAGGGATTATGTTGGTTTAGGAAAGCGATACTTATTAGTTCTCCTCCAAGACCTCTGTTGCTAACCCTGAGTGGTTACCTAAGTTTCCAGTATCAAACTTGGTTTTCCCACTTGTTCAATGGCCTTACTTCCAATGAGAGCTGTTAGTTATGGCCGTGTTCTTCAAGCCACCGCTACAACCTTAGACTCATGGTGCCGTGCCGGTCATCGTGTTTTATGGACTTCATAGCTGGGTGTGATTCCTCTGCTGTGTTACTTAATCATGGCATATGTTTCCTCAAGTCTAGTTGGATCATTAACTTCCGAAAGATGGTAGGGTCTTTTAAATTCGTGTGTGTTTGTGTCTGCGTGTGTTTGTGTTGGATGCATATACAAGTGTGTGTGCAGATATACTCACCAATGTGGAAGTCAGGTTTCTATCAGGATATATTCCTCATTTTTTTTTCCTACCATATCTTTGGGAGACATGGTCTTTCTGTAAACCTGAAACATTTCAGCTTGCCAGAGAGGACCTTGTCTCCAACTTTAGGGCTGCAGTTTCAATGTTCACTGCGCTCCCAGCTTGCTTGTTACCTGAAGAGCCTTTTCCCAGTCTCCCTGATAGAGTGAGTTCGCTTTTGGTTGCTAACATAGATGATGCTGGAGAGTCCTCATGATTATTTGTGAAAGGAAAAAGGAGTCAGTGGATGTCTTGAAACTAAGTACACAGTAAAGGCTTCATGGTCCAGACTTCTACCAACAGGCTAGCTCTGGGAGCGGGCGTTTCAACACTCCCGACTGCGATCATCGAACAAATCATTGAAATTCAATTGCAGTACCAGCACATTTGAAAGGGATCTGATGAAAATGCAAAGCAAATGCTGTCTCCTGTGACTTCCGCTAAGTAAAATAAGCCTGGAGGGGGAAATAAACCGTTTCCTAAAACTTCACACAGGGAGAAAGCAGAAACTTTTGGGAGTCATGAGCAAGGACTAGTATTTCCAAAATGGAGTTTGATTAGGACTTTGTGAAGCTAGAGGTGGTTATGAAAACTAATGGGGCAATTGGGAGGTGCTGGGAACCATAATCAGCTCTGGAGAGGGAGCGATAGAAATGCAAATCTAAAGCTGCCCCTGGATCCCCTGGCTAAGTGCAAACACCTAGAGGCAGAATCAATTTTTCATTGCTCCATGATAGCCGTCTTTTCTACAGGGCAAAGGCAGAGGGGTAGGGAGTTTTCAAAGTTCTCAGGAAATAACAGGTAAACAGATGATGAGCAATTACTGCCGGTGCTGACTTGCACCCCCTAGCTCTTTTCTCCTCTGGAGAGGGGATGGTATCCACACGCAGGCTTCCAGCCTTGGTCACAGTTGGCTACTCCAGCTACTAATTAGCTGTGATTGTTCCCATGCTCAGGAGGGAAGGAAGGAAAAGAGAGGATAATGAACCAGGGGTGGGCACTTCAGCACTGGTCTGGGGACCAAAGGAGAAGCTCTGAACAGGAGATTAGGTTTGTTTTGTTTTTTGTTTGTTTTATTTTATTTTTATTTTTTTTATTGGTGATTCTGCCTGCTTGAGGGTTTTGCTGGGCACTTGCTCTAGATCACGTGTGGGGTGTATGTGTGTGTGTGTGTGTGTGTGAGAGAGAGAGAGAGAGAGAGAGAGAGAGAGAGAGAGAGAGAGAACTGATGACTATGCTTTTTCTCCTTTTGTTGAGGATGAAAGCAGATTTGGTGATGTGGACTCCATTGTAAGGGAAGAGGGGTAGAGGTAGTCTACTTTCCCCCAAGGCAGAGAGGGCCTTGCTCCCTTGGCTAAGCCTAAAAAGGCCTAAGGGCAAGAAGGAAGCAGGGCATCTCCTGGCCACTGAAAACTTCTATCTCAGAGTAGAATAACAGTGGTGTGGAGACCTGACCATCAGAGCTAGAGATCTGGGAACACTGGAAACGTGGGACAAAAGGTGGAAGGAGGAGTGCGGCTCCTTAAGTGTGGGCTCCACACAGAGACTTCTTTGTTGAAAGCATCTACAGAGGCCAGAAACCGAGTAAGGACCGCCTCAACAGCCACAGGTTGTGTCGGTTGGGTGATGCCCTCCAGGGCTGCAGGAACAGGTTTGTCTTCTCTACCAGTTAAAGAATTAAAAGGAGGGGGAAGTTTGAAAGTCAAGCAAAGTCACTATTTACTCAAAGAGAATAACTTTACTAGTTTAAAAGAGAAACCTCAGTGCTGCGTCCAGGGTCTCAGACTTGACTAGGGCAGAAACAGAATGAAGAAAAGAGAAACATAGATGGACAGATGAACAGATGGACAGAAAGCAGGAGTTGGGTGGTCTGTGCTCTTGGCTGGAGAAACCACAGCACCCAGGAAGTGGTCAATGTGTTTATTACATAGAGTTGGACAAAATATACAGCTGAACCATTTTTGTCTTAAATGACCTTTTGAAAAGATAGATTTTAGATGTGTTGACCAGAATCAGAGCTCTCATCCTAAAGTGAATAAGAGGTCATTTATTTTGGGGCTATTATGAGGGCCTATGGCCTGGGAACACAGATTTAGATTATCCCTAAACTCCATGGTCCACCATGAAAGGCATTTCATGGGGTTTTTATATTGTTACAGAACAAGAAAATTCACAAATCAAGGCAAGTTTGAAATACATCAGTGGGTACACCAGAGAGGCTGATACATTGAGAAGGGAGAAGCTTTTCCATAGGCCCAAGATGTTCTTTGATGGCATTCTCAGCCCTTGGATTGACAGAAGCTAGTGTTCTGTTAAGTTAATAGTTTCTAAGAGTTTTTTTTTTTTAATCTATTATCACAAAATGTCACATCTAAAGTAACTGCTTCCGTGGCTTTGTGGTTATTGTCATGAGGTGTTAGTTCAGATACAAAGGGCAGCAAGAAAAATGATTAGCTTCTGTTTGAACCCACAGAATTCCAATCTCTGTACAAATCTTAGTTCCAATCGGTCTGTCAGTCTCTGCAGACACAGAAATGCCTACCAGGAGGCGTTTTCTTCGTAGCCACACAGAGTTCCTCTTCAGGGATTTTTCTCCATATATGTGATATCTAGATCTTTCCCTCATACCACATACAAAAATTAACTTTAAACCACAGATATGCAAGAAATAAAACTCTTAGAAGAAAACTTTTGTGGTTTGAATATGAAAGGTCCCACGCACAGGTTCAGATGGTGAAAGCTTCTACTGGTATGATTTTGGTTTTTGTTTTTAGTTTTTAAAAATTAATTATTTCATTTATTACATTCAAAATGTTGCCCCCCTCTCTCCTCCCAGAGTTCTTCATCCCCTCCCCCTCTCCCTTTGCCTCTGAGAGGATGCTTCCCACACCCTGTCCTGGAGCATCAAGTCTCTATGGGATTAGGCACACCATCTCCCACTGAGGACAGACAAGTCAGTCCTCTACTATATATGTGCGGCGTGTGTGTGTGTGTGTGTGTGTGTGTGTGTGTGTGCGCGCATGTGTGTGTGCGTGTGTGTATGTGTGTATGTGTGTGTATGTGTATGTGTGTGCATGTGTGTGTCTGTGTGTCTGTGTGTATATGTATATATGTGCATGTGTGTATGTGTATGTATATGCATATGTGTGTGCATGTGTGTATGTGTATGTATGTGCATGTGTGTGTGCATGTGTGTGCATGTGTGTGTATGTGCATGTGTGTCAGTGTGTATATGTGTGTATATGTGTGTGTGCGTGTGTGTGTGCATGTGTGTGTCTGTGTGTGTGTGTGCGTGTGTGTGCGTGTGTGTGTCTGTGTGTATATGTGCGTGTGCATGTGTGTGCATGTGTGTGTCTGTGTTATGTGTATGTGTGTGCATGTGTATGTGTGCGTGTGTGTGTGTCTGTGTGTATATGTGTGTATATGTGTGTGTGTGCGTGTGTGTGCATGTGTGTGTCTGTGTGTGTCTGTGTATGTGTGTGCATGTGTGTGTGCATGTGTGTGTCTGTGTGTCTGTGTGTATATGTGTGTATATGTGTGTGTGCATGTGTGTGCATGTGTGTGTGTGCGTATGTGTCTGTGTGTATATGTGTGTGTGTGTGTGTGTGTGTGTGTGTGTGTGTGTGTGTGGACCAGAGCTCCCACGGGTCCAGGTTAGTTGACACTGTTGGTCTTCCTATGGGGTTGCCATCACCTTCAGCTTCTTCAATCCTTCTCCTAACTCGTCTATAGGGGTCCCCGACCTCAGTCCAAAGGTTGGCTGTAAGTATCTGCATCTGTCTCCGTCAGAAGATAGCCATGCTATGCTCCCGTCTGCAGGCACAACGTAGTATCAATAATATGATTTTTGGGAAGATTCTGGAAACTTTAGTAGGTGGGGTCACATTGGAGGAAGGAAGGATCTGGGTATAATAGAGTTTAGGCCTGGGTTCAGTCCCTTCCTCAATCTTCATATTTTGTGCACCATGAGATGAAACGTTTCTTCTGCCGCACACTCTAATTGTTATGATACTCTAGCCAAATGCGTGCAGCCAATGACTGTGGACTGAACTCTCTGAAAGAGTGAACCAAATAAGGATTTCTTCTGTGGTGTATGTGTGTGTATACACAGTCATGTGTACGTGTGTGCATATGCATTCCTCTGTATACATCTGGGTGTACTTGTGTATGTAGACCAGAGGTCAACCTCAGGTTTTGTTCCCCAGCCACTGCCCACTTTATTTTTTGAGACAGGATTTCTTCAGAGCCTGGAACCCATCGAGTAGGTAAGGCAGGCTGGCCAGGGGGCCACAGGAATCTGCCTGTCTCTGCCTTCACAATGTTGGGATTACAAGGACACATCACCACATCTGGCTTTTTCTTATGTTGAAGTTGTGAGCCTTGCCTTTAATCGCTGATCTATTTCTCCAGTGCGATCTGGATTTTTTTTTTCTTTCTTCTGGGTTTCAAACTCAGGTCCTCATCCTTGCATAGCCAGCATTTTTACTAATCTTAAATCTCCTTTTCTTCTAAACTGCTTTCTTTTTCCTGGATATTTGACCATACATGTGTAAACTTAACCTATACGAAAGATATAATTTTCATAACCTTGGGTTAGGGAATGGTTTCTTAGATATGACAGCATTAAGTATCAAAGGAGATCAAATGGGAACAGAGGAATAGAGTAGAAACTTCGTAGATGAGGCCAATACCTGCAGGGGAACCCAAATCCACACGTGTCTCTGGCAGCCTTGGCACTGACCTCCAGGTGCGGATTCGTAGTGCTCCGAATGAAGGATGCTCTCCAGTCTTAGCACTGGAATACCTGGTCTCCAGTTGGTGGCATGTTTTGCTTCTGTTTCTTACTGTTATTATTGTACAGAACTATTTCCCCAGCCAACCTGGCACCATCTTAAGTTCTCCTGGGTCTGCTTGCAAAAGTCCATCCTCACTTAGCCTGTTGAGTGCTTATCTTCTCCTAGAATGAGGAGGTGGGAGGATTGTGGGTCCCTCACCTAAGTATACAGCCTCTGGCCCCAACTAAGTGAAAAAAAAATTAACAAAAGGGAGGACGAGTACTCCTAAACCAGGGAGAAGATTTTTTTATTGTAGACACAGGGGAGAAAAGCAGGCATAGGGAAGGGTCCAGGATGAATATGGTTGGCTGCCTAAACAGGGCATCAGAGGAGAGAGCAGGAGGGAGAGCAAGAGAGGAGCCAGCAACCAAAAGATGTGGCCCTGGCCAAGGGGCCAAGACACTGGCATAGCCCAAATGGTAGAGATCTCCAAATGGGCTCAGGCTGAGGGGTGGGAAGCAGAAGCTGAGCCCCTGTGAGGGAGAGGTTTAGGGTAGGGGGTGGAGTGAGGAATGCTGGGAATTTTTGTTGGTAATAAAGGGGTGACATAATCTCTTACTACTTCCTGCTGAAATTGGGGTGTCAGTTCTGGGGCGGAATGTTGTCAGACAAAGCTGGGAAGGGAGAGAGGAATGCAGGCTGGGGAATATCTGTTTCACTTGTTGCCCAAGTTCTGTGGCATCACTTCAGGCTAGTGAGGGTCTGGGCCATTCTGAAGTCATCTTGGATGTATGTTCCAAGAAGCCCCAGGGCTGGCCCATTGTAGGCAGTATTGGAGCAGCCTGCAGTTTAGAAATCTGCTAGGACAGATCCAAACTAGGAACAGAAAGTAAGTTAAAAGGTTAGGGGAATGTTTGGGGGTGTACATTTGAAACTTCCAGGCCTATGGTCCTGGTAGTTAGGAGAGGGGAATCCCAAGACCAGGGAAGAGAGAGAAACAGACAGGTAAGGAAACTCAGGAGTAATTACGGGAGTCCATTTGACCTGTGGATTCAAGTCAACATCTTGAAGCTTAGAGGAAATTCTTTAAAATTACAAATATATATATATATATATATATATATATATATATATATATATATATATATATATATATACATCACTGTTTATAACCTGTACTGAAATCTACATTGTAGAAAAGGCTTTAGACTCATGCCTTTAGGTCATGGTTAAAGTTTGGGGAACCAAAAATGATTCTGGGTAACACTTTGAACGCTCTTTCTAGAGGCCTGATATATAGATTGGACAGAGATTTCTTTCTTTCTTTCTTTCTTTTTTTTTTTTTTTTTTTTTTAGCATGATTGAGAAGCACTTTTAAGTTTACACTTAGAAGACAACTAAAAGAAATTTGAACTTTTGAGCTCGTGTTATCAGAACTCCATTGATTAACGTTAAACTTCTGAACTTTCGAAGTCTTAGTATAGCATTTATCTTAGACCTTTACGACTTGCGTTACACGCATTAAAACAGTTTTTGAGAAAAACTTTAAACCTCCCCTCCCCTCCCTGAATCTATACATTCACCACAAGATATAAGTGGTTGATTACTGAGATCAGTCACAGCAAAGCAAGTCCCTTTAAATAAAGGAAGAAGGAGTTGGGGATTTGGTTCAGTGGTAGAGCGCTTGCCTAGCAAGCACAAGGTCCTGGGTTTGGTCCCCAGCTCCGAAAAAAAAAAAAATAAATAAAGGAAGAGTAAAAAGTTACATGGAAACCCGTTTTGTGAGTTTATCTCTTTAAGAGAGAAATCTGTCAGCAAGGTAAACTGTTTCTATGCCTGCCTTTCTCTGTGGACGCCTAGTAGCACTAGGAAAGTGAGGCAGATCCTTACATGAACTGAACTGAACAGGAAGCTGTAGTCTTGGTCAAAGGAGCTGGGTGCCTGCTTCTGTTAACATAAAACTACAGTTGGCCATCAATATTATCAGAGATCTGAGGAGGGTACATTATTGCAGGAAGTATAATCCAAATGGCTTATGGATCAATTAAAATGACAGAGATTTACAGCTACCGTGGTGGCTACCCTAAGCTCCTATGGTATTGATAGCTTCACTGGACGCAGAAGTAGTTGCTCTTCAGTCGCCACACAGGACAACATTGGCTTCCAGCTACCAGACCCGGAAGGACACAGATTTTCCTGAGGAGAAGGAATTTGAGGAAATTGACCTATCTTGGATATTCAACACAAAAATGCCCTGTGTGTTCACAGATTGGGCAGGGCCCTGGCTACAGTTGGGGCATGGGGCAGTTCCTTCCAGTGGTTGGCGTTACTACAATCCAGGTCTATGCCCCATAGTCTTCTTTGAAGACCTTAGAGTTGGGTCAAGGACCTGCCATTTCTGATTATCATAGGAAGCTTTTTCATTAAATACCTTAACTGCCAATCTCTAAAGGATTTGAGGACCATTATCTATTAAGTGTACCTGATTCAAAAGAATTTTACTCGCTTTTAGTTACTGGCTTTAGGCTTAGCCCTGAACACACATACAGGAGGCTAATTAGCTTGTCATCGCAAACTAATTGCATTTGAACTTACCATGGCTACAAGCGTAGCTCTGAGAACATTAAAGACTTCGATCCTTTATGAGGTGACTGACCATTAACTTGCACGCCTTGATTTCAAGTTTACAACAAGTTAGTAGCTTTTATAAGATTAGACTTTTACATCTTTATATCTGTTAAGTTTGAGACTTAGAATTTTGAGCTGACTACGTAGTTGAAGTCCCTGTAGTATCAAAATAAAGCATAAAACATAGATACAGTCTATAGAGAGATTGGGATCTCTATCCTTTACAGTGCACCATTAAGGCATCTCTCGGTTTCTGTGTGACTCAGTTTATCCAAGTATGTAAAGCTTAAGTCAATTGCTGTTAAACCCGAGTAGATCATAAAACTTTATAAGCCTTATTTATCAAGCATATGTTGTTCCTTATTTAAAAGACTTAGAAGCTTGGTGTTTAGCACTTAACAAGGACATAGATCAGATCTAGATCTCTAAGTCAGTCAGTTTTTGTTAACCTGAGTATATCTTAGGCATTTATCAACTATACAAAAATTTATATTAATCCAAAATACTTTGGAGACTGGCGGTTGTCTTCTTAGTCTTAGTGATACATGGAGAGCTCTTTATGGCTAAGGAGTTCTATAATTGCTGCTTTCTACTACACGGCCATCTTAAGATGGTAGGGAAGTCTCATGGCATGTACACTTTAGCAAAGATGGCTGCCTGTCACAGGATTGCCTCCCTACCTCCTGATGACATCATTAGCCAAAGGCAAATCACATGGTTGCCGTTTGAAACATCTCTTTTCCTAGCAGACTTATTTTTGAAACAAGAGTTGAATCCAAGTTAATATGTACCTATATGTGTATGTACATAGGTATGTTTACATACCCCATAGTCCTCAAATCAGTGGTCCTCAAATTCCTCAGAGATTTATTGAATATGGCATTTAAAGTATTTAATGATAAAGCTTTCTGGGATAAACAGGAATGGCAGATCCTAGATGCAACTCTCAGGTATCCAAAAATGACTATGGGGCATGAATACACTTTTGAACTAACGACTTTTTGTTACAAGTTTTAAGCCAACTTTAAAATAAGTATTTTATTATTTTATTTTTTGCCCATTGGTGTGAGGGCATCAGATTCCCTGAGACTGGATTTACAGACAGTTGCGAGCTACCATGTGGGTGCTGGGAATTGAACCTGGGTCTTCTGGAAGAGCAGCCATCGCTCTTAACCAGGGAGCCATTTCTCCAGCCCTTAAGATAACGTTCGTTTCAGAGTTTACAGATTCTTTAATAATACTCAATGAATTTACAAATCCCAAAATAAAGACAGTTTTCGGGGTTGGGGATTTAGCTCAGTGGTAGAGCGCTTACCTAGGAAGCACAAGGCCCTGGGTTCGGTCCCCAGCTCCGAAAAAAAGAACCAAAAAAAAAAAAAAAAAAAAGACAGTTTTCCACAATAGTCTTCGAAGATTTCTTGAGAGCAGAGAAATCATGGAGATAAAAGATTTTTAAGATTAGAAAGTTGGGAAACTTTAGAGATAAGAGACTTTGGGAGCATTTGCTTGTGGAGTAGCAGAAGTCGTTACCATCTGCAAGAACTTGGAACTCAAGTGTGACATTGAGTTGTACTGAAGCCAAGCTATCTTGAAAGCTTGAAGACTGAGACCTAGTAGCTCTAGAAATCATACCTTATTCTTGGTAGCTCAGAATCATACCTTGACTGGTGGTAAGGACCTTAGAAGGAGGAGGAGGTGTTGTTTACAGCTCCCAGGGAAGGAATTTTAGCAATGAGTGCATATCTTGAAAGCAGTAAGTACAGCAGGCTTTAATGAAATCTCTGAGCTCAAGAAGGGAATCGAGTCTTTGGAGAAAAGGAGGAAGGGTTGGGACAAGAACTCCACCCAAGGGAGGGTTCCATTATTTGAGATGTTACAAGGGCACAGAGAAGCCGTGTACATAGCAGGCAGCTCATAGCGGGAGATGAGAAGGAAAACAGGCTAAGTGTCTTATGCCCATGAGGTGGGCAGCCTGGAGAGGTTAGCAGGGTGATGCCTCAGAATGTGTAACAGGGAGATGCCTATGTGGTGGATACCTAGGAGGGCGTAGCAGGAGAAAGAGAGAAAGAGAGGTGCCAGGTGCTGGGTGCCCTGGATGATGTAGCAGCTTGCAGAGGCCAGAGATAGGACACTTACTGAGTAGGTGAGGAGAGAAGGATGGTTAGGTCAGATGGATCACAAACGTGGCTGACTCTTGAATTTGGAATCAAATATGGGGCTTGGCAGAAGCCAGCAGAAACAAATGATCCACGCATACCGTAGGATAGTCAAATCAGCAGCTTGGTTCAGAGAAATCGGGTCCCTTCCTTGTAAGAGAGCTTGTTTATGCCAATACCAGATTTCAGCACCAGATGAATGAAAAAAATGAAATAAAAGAAGATATGACTACGCCTAACATATGGAGATGCTTTTCATTGTAGATATAAGGGAGAAAGCAGGTAGAGGGAAGAGTCCAGGCTGAACAAGGCCAGCAGACTAAGTGGCCCATGAGAGAAGAGAGGGAGAAAGAGAGAGAGAGAGAGAGAGAGAGAGAGAGAGAGAGAGAGAGAGAGAGAGAGAGAGAGAGAGAGAGCGCACAAGAGAGGAGCTGTGGACCAAGAGATGCAACTCTGGGCAGAGAGGCCCAGAAACCAGGAATCCCGGAATTGTCAAAATGGCTGAGTTATGCTGGGATCAACCTGGGGCAAGACAAGCAGAAGACCAGCTTCTGAGAGAGTAACAGGTTTAAGGTAGGGGGTGGGGTGAGGAGTGCTGGGAGGAGTGGTACTGGAAGAACTGGGAGGTGCTACAGGTACTGAGCAATGCTGGGAGAACTGAGAGAAGCCACAGGTTCTTAGAGATGCTGGTAGAACTGGGAGGAGCCACAGCTACTGAAGGATGCTGGGAGAAGCTAGAAGGATGTTGGGAAAACTGGGAGGAGCCATAACTACTATGATACTGGAAGAACTGGAGGAGTTACAGACGCTGTGTGGTGAGCGGGTGGGGAAGGATGAGGGGGGAGGGAGCTGGCCTATCTCTGCTTTGATATGTTAATAAGCACCACAGTTAAGTATTTGGTTCCAGGTTTCCGAGACCTAACATCAAGCAGTTGGATACAATTCTGCTCTAATCGCCTGGGGCCTTGGAGCAGGCCCTAACAGCTTTAACTGGGAAAGGATGAGAGGAGAGGCCTCTATCTGTGCAGCCATGGGGAAGCCATCTTCGCCACTGGGTTCAGATCTTCCAGTGTGGCTGCTATGAGGTCACTTGTGCTCCTTCTGGAGACCCTTCAACATTGCTCTACAATTAAGCCTAATGAGCTGTACGGACTGTGGTAAAATCATCTTGTCTTGTCATTCGGACCTTAGAAGGAGGAGGAGGAGGTGTTTTCATCTCCCCCAGAGAAGGAATTTTAGCAACGGGTATATAGTGTGTGACCTGAGAATTAATATTAATAATTAAGATCGGACTGAAAGAACCTATGTTTGCTTTAGTCAGGGCTATCAAGGGAAATAGGAATGGCTGGCATGATGGCTGCCAATGAAACACCATACCTAATACATTTATTGATACTTAATAAACTCAGACATTTTAGAAAGACAAACATATTCATCTGTATCTCTGACATAGCACATCCTGGGTATAAATCTTGGGCATCTAAATGGTTTGTTGTTAAATTTGTTCGTTTGTTTATTATGTGTGTGTTAGTGTGTGCTCCATCCAGGGTGTGTACATGTCAGGGTAACTTGCAGTACTTAACTGGTTCTCCCCCTTTACCCCATATGGGTTCCATATTGAATGCAGGTCACTGGGCTTGACGAGCACCTCTACCCACTGAGTCATCTTGCTGGTCCTCCTTGTTTTTAGACACAGTCTTGCCATGCACGGCAAACCGGCTTCAAACTTGAGCTCTTCCTACCTCTGTCTCCCTAGTGCCAGATTATAGGTTGCACCAACACATCCAGCCTCTCAGAAGTTTTGAGCAGTCACAGTTAGTCGCCAAAAGATGTGGATTGGTTATGACTAAACTGAAGCAGCTGGTTCATGGCAGTTTGTATGAATGGTCTTTATAAGAACAGCAGGCACATTCTAAAATTCTTCTATTCATCACATTCCTATTGTCAAAGCTAATTGTTAAACTAGGTGTCATGGTGGGATCCTCCTGTCCTACCACTCAAATGACTGAGACATAAGAATTGCTGTCTGTATACCATTTCTATGTTATCTAAGACATGGTGCATAACCTTTCAGAGTCCAGATCTCTCTCTCTCTCTCTCTCTCTCTCTCTCTCTCTCTCTCCCTCCCTCCCTCCCTCCCTCCCTCCCCTCTTCCCCCCTCCCCCCTCTCCCTCCTTCCCTCCCTCCTTCCCTACCCCCCCTCTCTTTCTTTCTTTAATAAAAACAAAGGGGCCTTGCTAGCCACTAGGGATCCTCAGTCTTGGTGTATGCCAGCTACCATCACAGCTTCCTGTTCTGAGCAACAACGGTAGGTTATGGTGGCCGATATGGGAGACGTCCAGTGGTCGTCTGGCTTGACCAATCTTGACACAAGCCAGGAGGGGTTATGTGTTCTCTAAGATGCTTCCCCCTGTCAGATAGGGCCTGATTCACTCTGGTGTGTGGATGGCCTTTTTATTTTAACTTGTATCAGCCCACACTAGGTGATAACTGCTTTGCAAGTCTGGTAGCTGTAAATCGTTTCTTCATAAAGTGAGTTCTGTGTGTGATCATGCTAATGGCATTGGGGTAATCAACAGATAAGGATAAGGGATTGGTGTGTATAAACAAAACAAAACAAAACAAAACAAAAACATACAAGAAAAAAAAACCAACCAAACCAAACCAAACCAAACACCCCCCCCACCGCCCAATATAAGATTTTGTGTGTTTTGAAAATTTAGCTGAGCATTTGAATCCATGGGAGATCTTTTAAGATGATATTGAATGTGATAGATGGCAAACACGGTCACCCTCTGACTCTTCTCTTGGTAGTGTGATTTTGCATCGTTCCCACTGAGGGGTGAGATTGCCTCATTTCTCCCTTATGAATCTGGGCTGGACTTTGATGTTTTGTTTTCAGTCAACAGGCTACAGCCAAAGTGACCTTACCAGCTTCACATTTGGGCCTCAAGGAATTTTTGGTATTTCCTTTGAATCCTGGAATTCAGCTGAGCCCTGCTATCTGGGAGATGAAAAAACTAGAGTTGTCCAAACTCAGGCCATCCTAGTGAACCTCAGTCAAACAGAGAACCAGTGGCCGATACTGTGAATGAGTTAGCACAGTCAAGATCAAAGAACCACTCAGCTGGGGCCAACTCAAGTTGGCAACCGCTAGAAGTGTAAGCTATATATTTTGGCAGAGGCTAGGTTCCCTGTGAGGCCCCCAAGATCTATATATGTTTGTCTGTGTGTTTTGATTTTTTCACAGGTGACAATACATTCTCCTTTTGTGATACCATTTGTACAAGGGCAAGACCACATAGAGCAGGCTACCTTCCAAGTTTTAATGAGTGAAGAATATGAAAACTGACAGGCATCCCTGCATGTTCTTTTAGTGATAACAAGAATGACAGGTTAGTTGCCCAGAGAACATGCGTGTCCTTCCAGGAGCCAGGCAGAACGACTTTGCTGTTCTCTATGAACCCTCAATGTGAGGAATAATATACCTAGTTCTTTCCATCAAAATAGAAAGAAGAGCCCAAAAGATGGCTCAGCTGGTAAAGATACTTGTGGCCAAGTCTGGTAACCTGAGTTTGATCTCTGGAACACACACACACACACACACACACACACACACACACACACACACAGTAAAAAAAAAAGGAAGAAAGCAAACTGAGCCATGATCAATGAATTAAAGCAGTTTATTTGACATTAATTGTAGAATTTACAGCACTACTATTTAATGATAGGGATAAAAATAGAAAGAATCCAGTGTAAGCTGCGTTGCAGACCAAATGTCGGGGTGGGGGAAATGAGCCATCACGAAAATGCAATCAACATTCAAAGAAATCTTCCAAAAAGAAAGGACTGGGAACCTACGAGGGTGAGCACCCTCTCAATACCGAGGCGTAACCTTCACTCCTGCCAGGATCTCAGGGCAGTCACGGAGTAGACACCCTGTTGATTATCGCCAGAAAATCGTTCAGCTCAGTGTGACTTAGTGCGTCTGAGATGGGGTCAAACCTGGGAATAATGTGCTTGGAAACATAAGAGGGTGAAAAGAAGGCAGTGGGCCAGCATTGGGGCTTGCTTATTTATTCTTTTCAAAACAGGAGGGATTAAATAAACGGACTCACAAGGGATTGGCTAAAATAAAGTCCTCCACCTCCAATGAATTTCCTGGAGATAGTGTCAGCAAAGGCAAATAGGCAAAAAACGAGAGGTGTGCACATGACTGGGGTCTCATGGCTGTCTCTAAGTCAGGATGAAAATTTACGACAAGCAGTTGGATTTCTGCTAAAGGATTAGAGTCCTGGATCCACCACCACCCAGGGCAGGAAACAGAGTCAAGTCCATAGCAGGAAGGCCCACACTCCACAGCCCCGCCCCTTCCCGCCCCCTGTGACATCATAGGCCTCTTCCATTTCCAAACTTTAAAAAAGGGGTTAGGGGGCAAGTTCTCTCTTTACCTCCTCCTTTCTCTCATGATGGTCACTTTTAAATACCACCATAAAGCAGCTGAAAGACTAGAAGGGAGGCTCAAAGCCATATAGGCCAGCATGTAAAACTAGTGTTTCTTTAAACCCAAACTGAGCATACCTGAGGCCAACGTGAGAGTTGAACGAAACTATATACAAGAAAATATATTGGAATTTGGTTTTCCTTCTGTTTGGTGGGAGCAGTAAGAATTCACTGGGCAAGAAAGATTCTGCAGATCTATGCTAATCAAGCAAGGACCTGGTAGAAATATTCAGAGGAGGAATGAATGGAGGAGGGGAAGGCCAGCTCTTTCTCCATAAGCCATTGGAATGTTTTCTTTGAGAAAAGTAAAGGATGCAGAAGAGAAGTCACTAGAAAGTTAGTTTCCGATTCCCCTGACCCGTGAAAATCTTTGGTATCGTGGGTTTGTAGAGAAGGGACTGAAGTGTTTGTTCTAGGGACCGAGGAAAAAGATTTGTTGTTTAATGATATGTCCTAAGAAGGTACTGCTACATCGTATGAGCCCTTGGCCCCGAATTTCAGTAGCTCTTAGTTAACATCTCCAGGCGGAGGCTTGCATTCTTGTTTTGAGAAATCCAATGAGAGCCAGGTGCTCTGTAGTCTTTCATGAAGAGCTAGCTATTGGCTCACACTGGCCTTGGGTGATTCAAAGCAACCTGGTGGTGGTTGTGGTGGTGGTGGTGGTGGTGGTGGTGGTATGTTGTATTTTACATTTAAGGAAGTATATTCTAACTATGTGGCTCTTAGATGGGAAGCCTGTGAATACTTAACCTTTCTCCTCAAATAGCAGACTCCCTGACTTTATCTGAAAAAAGAACATGGACTAGAAACTAAGCTGGGTCAAGCTAAATGCCAAATGGAGCCAAAGGAAGGGAAATGGGAGAATAAGCCAAGTTCTACAACTATTTGAAAAGGATGCTCAAGCAGAAATAAAATAGCCATCAGTGGGCCACGTTTTTGGTAGGCTCAGTAACTGTGGTTCAACCTGACCCTAAATATGATCAACAGCTTGGGTAACCTGCCTAGCCCCACTGAGGTACAAGATGACGACCCCCCCCCACCTGCGTGCTTTCCCATCTAAGAACCATGAAGCAAATCACTTAGGAAAAAACACTTGGAAGCCCTACCTTTGATTCTCAAGGAATTGCCTCAAAAATCATAGATGCAAATGTATGCAGATATAGGTAAATGATATGCAGAGGGTGGCTAGGAAGGCTACTGATCTGTAAGAGTCTCCTTCTGACTTTGGTGAAGAACTGAAACCCTTGCAGGAGTCAAAATGGAAGAACATCCTTGAGTGAAGGAGGCTCAGGATCCTCCTGGGTGGAATCTGAGGTGAGTGGATACTTAGTGGTTCACAGGAGATACAGGATTACCAAGTTCCCTCCCTGCTCTTTACTGTGGGGATTAGGGTCTACCTTCATGCTGGCATTTGCTCCTGGGTCCTTAGAGAAGTATTGGGGTCCTAAGAGATTGAGGCTGGAAAATATGGGCCCAGGTCTCTTTAAAGCTAGCTGAAAGACACAGAGATCTCTTCCTAGTGCCCCAAACCTACTTTCCAAGCCCAGGCACGACCATTTATTTCCCAGGCAAGGTCCACACACCTCTGCAGGAGGAAAATCCAGGTCAAGTGGAGGTAATTTTGAGGTTCTTGTGTTTCCAAGGAAAAGGATTCATTGGCACAGAGATTGAGTAAAAACCCTTTAATAACAAAATAACATTCACAATGAAGCTACTTCAGTTGTCTGGAAAACTCAGCTTACACTTGATTCAACGTATCACTTTCCACAGTTTTTTTAAAAAAAGGAAATAAAACAGCATAACAAAATATACCTGGAATTTCATAAGACAAGTCTTCTTGGCAAATTCTAGTGAGCCAGACCCCAGGGTTGCTTGTTGTAAAAAGGGCCAGGCATGCTCCTGTCTCACACACCCCTTTGGATCAAAAATAACGCTGGAACATTGTAGGTATTATAACATCTGCATCAAGAGGAATTGTTTGTTTGCAGGCTTGTGAGTAGGAGGAGAACTTCTGCAAACAAATAGGGACTTGATTTACTGCAGAAGACTTATGTAAAGCATTCCGGGAGATTAAACACCATTACAATCAAAGACTGGCTTACAGAAGCTGATTTTAAAGTTCTCGTATCCATTCCCATCTTTGGCAGATTAATAAAAGGAAGAATAAAAAAAAACCCAAAAGACTACATTACAATGCTGTCATTATCACAACCTACTCATAAGGCCGTTCGTTCCTTGGCGCCATCAGTGAAAGAACATCTCCGACGTCCTCACTGACAGACACGCGTGCGACGCTCTGCTGTCTGGTGGTGATTTCCAGAACTCTGCATGGCAGACTGGTGCTCCGCTGTTAGTCCTCATCTCCGTTCTCTTCTGCAGGACTGCAGAACCTGGCAGCTGATTTAGTTGTGCGGGGAGCATACTGGTGTAGGAAGTAGGTATGAAACTCAAAAGCGGATCTCAGAACCCAAACATAAAAATATGTTTGCCCAGTCCCCTGGGTCAAAAGCAGATCTCAGAACCCAAACATAAAAATATGTTTGCCCCTGGGCCTGAAAACTACTTCTGGAGACAGAGAGACCTCAAAGACTGGGGAATTCAAACAAGATGGGTTTCATAAATTGGTTCTCAAAAACACAAACCCTAAAAAACCATAAAAACAAAAACTTTATAGTCCCCTTTAGAATATAGACAGCTTTGTAAGGAGCAATCTAGAGTCATTTGTGACCGAAGGAGGAAAAGTCTGATAGACCACGTGAGTGAAAGTTTAGGGAATGACCACATATTCTTGTCCAAATAACTGGTGGGCTTCTCTGTGAGAGTGTACAAAAAGGCCAGGCATGGATCACTGATACAGATGCTCTTTAACTGGGAACTGACAACAGAGTTCAATCCCCAAGGGGAAAAATCCAGAAAAGTGAGGCCTAGATGAACTAGCCTTGTCGTATACATGGCCCAAGAGGTCTGAGATCATGAACATAATGCTAAGATTCCCTTTAGTGGGATAAAAATTTAGAGGTGAGCTGCTCTCTCCAGCTCCTTTCTAGTTTGCTCAGCTCTATCTAGTGATACATCTGGGTTATGCGGCTCCCGATTTGTGGGGGTTCCAGTAGTCTAAACTCCAACTTGGATGACTTTCTCATTACAATTCAAGCCCGGTTCGATCTGACTCATAGCAAAATCCCAACAGGTGTGAAGGCATTTCTCAAGGTAATACATTTCCCAAGAAAACCGGTATGATCACTGTCTGAGGCCGAACTGTGTACGTTATTTTTTCACAGTTTAATGTATACACAACTGTTCACGACGGCTAACAAAGAATAGGCACCCATGCATAAACAATGTCTGTTGAACCAAAGGGGAGGATCTAGTACGAAAAGGAAAACGTTGCTATCAAGACCACAATGCATCACACGGCTAAGTTTTTAGTCTCATGCATAAAATCATAGCACTGATTGGCAGTTGCTAATTATAATACTACACCGTTAAACACAGAACAGTCAGCACAAATGTAGAAAATAACTCTCTTATTTTTCTTTTCAGCAGAGCAAATGAACACAGATTGTTTTCTCAGCAAAATATGAAACTGTAAACTTTGGGCTCAATTCTGCAACTTTCCCCAATCCAGAACAAATAAAGTCCAAAGGGGGAGAAGAAAAATTAAAAAAAAAAAAAAGAACACATGTTTCTTTTTTTTTTAAGCGCACATTTTCATCTATTACAAAAGCACAACCTAACTGTATAAAGCTTTTTTTTCCTTTTTTTTCTCTTTTTTTTAAATCACAGTTACCAAAAGAAACAGTGAATAATTTATTACATACGCTATAATAACATTACTCTAAACACTATTATCTATGAGGTATATCTGAGAAAATTCGGTAAGGAATTGCGCGGTCTGCATTGCCACCATGCCCAGGTTCATATTAAAGCTTTGGAACCATGAGGGACTAGAAAAGGGGGGGCAGTGGGGGAGGCAGAAGGAAGAGACATAGAGAAAGAACCTTTGGTATTGGTACAAATCTTTTTCTTTGCAGGGTTGCGTTGCAAAGCACCACAGTACAATAAGCCTACCAATCTACTGTTTGGAGGCCCAGTTGAAGCTGAGGTATTCACCGGAAGGATTAAGAAAAGCACAGAGAGGTCCAGACTGGCTAAATCGTTGCTTTGGTTCAAGCAAGGCACTCGTCCCGTGGTAATGTCACACTTTGCAAGTGAAGCATGAGGCTGGGGGTGGGGGTTGTCGCTGAAGAGGGGTCTGCTAGTGGAGATATTTTCTGTGTTCAGGCTGCTGTTGTTCTTTCTAGGTCCTCCCTCCTAGGGGTTGGGTGGTTGGAAGGCTGGGGAAGGTGATGTTGCTTACAGGGAGTTGCTCTGCTGCTTGGGGAATTTATTGTTTCCCAGGTATTCTGGGGGATGTTTATTGCCAATAGGAATTTGGTGATCGACTGCTTGGAAAGAAAGCCTTGCAGGTTTGCCTAAGTCAGGAGCACACATAGAGGGAGGTCTATCTAGGTTAAAAGAACTTTCACATATGCCTGGATGGAGCATACAAACTTCAGAAAGATGACTGGCTGGACGTGGTGGTTCACAACTGTAACCCCGCCACTAAGCACATAGAAGCAGAAAGATTGAGAGTTCAAAGCCATCCTCTACATGATGAGTTTAAAGCTACCTTGGAACACACAAGACCCTGTTCTTTTTTTTTTTTTTTTTTTTAAGAGAATGAATGAAAAGAGAGGGGAAATGGTGTGTGCTTCATAGTCTATAAGTCTGTTGTAAATTCCTCTATCGGCTACACTCTGTTGGGGTGTGCAACGGAGGGGTAAATTGATCTTCCCTTCTTAGCTTTATCTAAGAGCCTCTTTAAAAGCTCAATGATAACTATTATGTGAAATGTAAAAATGTAGTATTCGGTAAAGAGCTCTGTAGACTAGAGATAGAAATCAGTGTGTAGCTAATTCCCACTTGACCAAAAGCTAAAAAAGAGCCGCTGGCTAATTTCTAATCACACTGGTGAATGATCCTAATAGTGATTGAGCCATTTTAATAGAATCTAAAGAAACTTAAAGAAGACCAATTAAGCCTTGATAAGGGAAAAAGAGAAAAGTAACTTTAGCCATTATCTAAACGGGTCTATCCATTCGTCTGATATTTTGGGATATTTTTCATTTGCAAGGAATACACTTTACCATCGAACAGTGTGAGGCTTATTTGCATTTCTTTTGTAAATAGGATTGGCTTAGAAATGAAATGGGAACTGTTAGGTAAAAAAAAAATAAAGAGCAGTTTTTTTTTAAAAAAAGCTGACAGCTGGAAGAGTCTATCAGAGGTGATAGTCAGGTGCCCTTGCTTGATAAATACTGACTTCAGAGTAGCCGTAGTAATAAACTCAATAGGTCAAGACTGGGCTTTCTCCTCTCACCGACTGCAAGCTTACTTATTCAAGATGTTGTAATGGGTGCACTCCAATGTCACATTACTGTTTGAGTCAATATGCCTCCCAGGGCAGAACCCTGAATGAGCCCTAGAAGTTCAAGGCTGGCCACCCTACTAAGCAACATAATTTAGGGTGCGAGTGTTCGAAGATGATTCTTTAAAGGATGAAAATATTAATCCAGAAACTACAGCTTCTGTTCATTGCTAAAGGATTACTACTCTCCTAGGCTCAGATAACTACTTTGATTTGGGCCCCAGTCAGGTAAGGAGTGACTCCTAAAGTCCCTCCCAGCACTCCTACGCAATGCTTATTTCTGTAGTTGCAGTAGCTTGGGACACTTTTCCCTGTGATAGCTCCAGAGGTCCAGAGGCACAGGCTAGGACTGCAAACCCTTTCCAAGCAGTCTTCTTCACCAAATTGGAATGGGAACTTTATAAAGAATCCAGTGACAGCAGTGTCCGGACTCGCAAGTTGAGCGCGTGGGAGGGGGCAGCAGACAGACGCCAGAGACACAGAAAATTTCCCTTTCCAGGTTAGCAGCCGCCTTCGTTCGCACACATCATTGTTTCTTTGGGGAGTCTGAGCTGTGGTTGTCCATACTGTACGTCAGAGAGAAGAGTTCAAATCATAACAGAGCACAGGCGAAATGCAGACCGCACAGAGAAAGGAATCTTTGGTATCTTTGGTGTCGTCAACACGATTAAAATTACAAATAGAAAAAGTCAGTGAGGTAGCCTCCTTTGGTTCTCACTACAAATAGAAAGTTTTTCCGTTTTTTTTTTTTCCTTTTTTTTTTTTTTCTGCTTTTTTTCCCTTTTTGTTTTCTCGCTTTACACGCACACTGAGTTCTTTCTTGGAAGCAGCTAGTATAAGGGTTCTCTCTCTCTCTCTCTCTCTTTTATTTTTTTGGTTTTTTAATAATTTCTTATTTATTTATTTATTTTTCCAGTTTCGGTTACAGAAAAGCCCAGAAATCCGGGCTGGTGACGCTGGATCTCAGCTCAAGTTCTGAAGCAGGTTCAGGCTGACCGATCAGTCACTGCTTGTCCACAGACAGATCTGCTCTGTTGTTCTGACAGCAAACAAACTGCAGTGCTCTCTTGTTTTAAATAACAAACACAAACTATACAGCGCATCTGTCGCAGATGCTAAATAAGTTAAATAAATAAGTTACAATAGAAAGGCTCTGAGGGCCCCCCATAATTAAGAGGTGAAGCTCGCCTGGTACCAGGTGGGGCTGTGAACTTAAATTCAATAATTTAATAACCATTAAACCATCTTATAAGTTAATCCAAGAAGGGAAATACACCCAGATTGTTTTTTTTTTCTTTTTCATTTTCATTGTAACCTATGTTTCTTCCCTGTAACAGAAGTTCACCGCTTTATGAAGCATACTACATTCTACAGCAGCCAGGGTTTTGCATCTCGGATGCTCCGCGGCTCTAGATCATGATAAATAAGAACAAGGAGTAAAATCAAACCAAGGGAGGAGAATTAAATAATTACCCGCATCCTACATGCTAGCATACAAGGAACTAATTTAAATAAATTAATTATATTAATAGCTTGTTGGGGTCGCAACTGAAAGAGAAAGGTTAAAACATAGCTGAGGTGTGTGTGTGGGGGGGTTGTCTTCCTTTTTTTTTTTTTTTGGTGGACAAAATGGGTCATTTCGCTCTATAGTCTAAAATAAAATAAAGCAGCAAAGTATAACTTCTAAAGCTTTATCACATTAAAGACCACTTAGATGTGACAAACATGGAGGAAAAATCATCACCTCCTCCCCTCCCTGACCTAGCTAACACAACCTCCACAAGACCACACCATCATTCTTTCAACCCTGGACACCAGGTCCGCTTTCTGTCACTGGTTTGCACTATACTCTGCATCCCTCCCCCCACCCCGACGCCCACCCCGTTCTTTTGTTCTTTTTAAGGTCTTTGGATTTAGCTCTAGTTACTAGAGAACCAGGATAAAGCTATTTAACCAAAGTCGTTAAACATCTAACACAGACGAGAAAATAATATCGAACGTTCCACCAAAAGTTCTTTGTCGTGGCTGCACCCAAACGAAATTAATTTCAAGTATCGTGATGAATGAAGATGGCGGGATACTTTTGCTTACGTCTCCGCACTTTGGTTTTCAGCATTACAAAGAAATAATAGAGACAAGGTCCATTGTCAAAGTATCACATACATGTCGCACGGTGATTTGAAGTTTATTTATTGTAACAGGTTACAATTTGTATATGCTTTAAGCACGTCTGTACCCACTTGCATGTACACAGTCTAGACACCTCTAGGCAAATGGATGTGGACGTAAAGTCAACTGTGAGGATCTATGTTGAAATATGTATCTAGATCTGTATACATTCAAGCTCCCAGACTGTGTAAATGTCAGGCAGACTTATCTAACAAGGACAAGGTCTATGCCATGTAAAATGACTGCTGCTAAAAATGGAGACAAATGGAATATTCCCATGAAATGACTAACCTTTGGTGATTCTTTTGTTTTTCCTTATATACATTTTTTTCCCCACTAAAAATGTATAAACTGGGTAATGTCAAGCAACCTAATTCAAAGTCTAGAGAGGTAGAGTTTGGACTCTAGCTTTTGCTTCCCCATGACTGTTAGTTGTGTAACTTGAGGTCAATGAGCACTTGAGGTCCTGTGGACTTATAGCATAACCCATGGGCACTGATAAAAAGTTTTGCATATATATATTTTATATATATGATATCCTGTTATTTTAAGACTAAGTTTTGTTTCATAAGTACTTGGGACTTTCTAAGGTAAATCAATCATTCATCTACCCTTACCTCCTACCTGGCAAAGAAACAAAGCATTGATAGAAAAATAAGACTTCACAGTTCCAAGCAACCACCTGGGATACTGTTCTTCTTGAGTGGGACTTTTTTTTTTTTTTAACAACTGGTCTCTGCAGTTAGCCAATAGCACAGAACTGTTAAGCCATCCAGCTTTGAAAATAACTACCAGAAAGGCTCTATCCCTTCCTCTTCACCTGCTTCCCGCCCATTCACTTGGTTTGACTAGCAAGTCAGAGCGTTACTGCCCTGTTGCTACAAGACAGTAAGAAGTCAGCCCTGATTGGGTAGGAATCTCAAAAAGATACTGTCAAAGTAGTGTCTGGGCTATGTGGTCAACACAAATACCTACTTTCCCCAGTTTTTAATGACCCTAATTTTTTTTTTAAACAATCTTGGTTTGTTTGTAGATTTTGAAAAAAATCCAACTAGACAGGCTCCCAAAGACCCGTTTCTTCCAAAAGTGTATTTCTATGATATTTTGCTAATATCAAGCTAACAGATACAACATGAACAGTTTTGATAATGGAAAGTTCCTCTCTGTACCTACTGAATAGTGGTTATTTGTTTGAAGATTATTCAGTTTGATTATGTAAATTTTAATTATTAATATTTGGCTCCGAAACTCACTGCTCACCTTAAGAAACTATGTGTGCACGTGTGTGCATTTGTGTGTTCGGGTATATGTGCATTAGGTTTACCTTCCTGGGTTTTGTTTTGCTTTAGCCTGAAGGAACGACGAGATTGGGTCTTGAATGCTGAAGCTGCAAAGAGCCTTTGAGAAAACAGGAACCATGTATCCAACTCTGATCTTTCCTTCCTGCCTCAGAGTAGCCTGTACCACTATATGGTACAAACCAAATACTCTATTCCGTTATGGGAAAATCTTGTAAATACTGGAATTACATCTTATTATTGTCATTGTACTTTTAATATATTATCTATCCTTTAAAAGAATCCTAAGAATGAAGGAATCGAATCTTCATTTTTAAAATCGCATTGAAAACAAAAATAAAGCTTAGTTATATGAAGGCTTAGGGAAAAATATACCTTTCACTTAATAGCTTTGGATTTCTGTCATCCTATGGAGGTGAAATTTGGTTGTGAGCTCTTCTTCCACAGCGTCCCACTGTTGTTGATGGTGGCAGTAACCTGAAACTATTTTTGGATTAAGAATGTAGACTGTAGACTATAGCAAGTCCAAATAGTTATTTCCTCTGAAACTGTTATTTAAAATAAAAAATCAAAGGCTTTGAGAAAAGACACTGGATTAAATTTTATAACCTTTCAGCATAATACTTTTTCTTTCAGCTATCTAGCAAAACAATACTTTGGCCTGAAATTTGGACACGTGTGTACAGATGCACCTACACATTTATGTGTTTGTGTGTATGTAAATAATTTTTGAAAGCAAGTATTCTCTTTGATATGATCTGAGATAGAAGAGCCATTTATGGAGAGTTCCTAGAGGGAATGTCGTGCCTTTTTCCTCCATGCCATTATCTTCCAAGGATGCAGAGCCCCAAATGTTGTTAATGAGTGTCAGTCACTAACCAAAGCAAGATGCTCTGTTCTGCAGTCTGTATTCAAGCGGAACCACTGTTCCCATTGTCCACAAGTCACAAGGACTCATTTTGTAAGACCCAAGATAATATTCATCTGACCAAGTTGAAATGGGAGGAAGCCTCTGAGGAAATATGCTTTTTCTTGGTCATTTGACCAAAAGTCCATGAATTATAAGCAAGGGACAAAGGGAAAATGAAAGGAACACTCCCTAGGTAGGATAAATTACCAAAATACCACAGGGTCACATTCTCTCAGCTTTAGATATGATGCCCCGTACACAGGACTGCCCACATGGGTTGAGTAAAGAGTCAAGGCAGATGATGTGGATGTGGCTCTCCAGGGACAGGGATCTGGAACTCTCCTCACAGTCTGCTGTATGTCTTTTCTCCAGGACTTTTCTCCTCCCCTCAACAATCCTGTTCTACCCCAGTGCCAGCTATGGTTGGGCTCAAGCTTGTCAGTGCAAACTGGTAATTACCACCCTGAGGAGACCTGATCCACCTATTGTGATAGAAGCTGGACTTCCCCATGAGAAGCCTGTGTTGGATCTACTCAGCGAGAGGGATCTAGAATACTCTGATGGATAAGGGCATGGATAAGGGCTGGAAAATGGATTTCTGGTGTTCTGCTCCACAGCAGATGGGAATGAATCACCGAGTATTCCCAGCAACGATGAAGGATAAGTTTCCCACTGCCAGCAGCACAGCTCTGAGTTAATCTGGTGGATAAACCTTGCTTCTGACAGTTGAGGCGAATAGAGATGACTGAATACTCACATCATGAATCCATTCATCAACAGGTTACAGGTAGAAATGCCTAAATGGACTTCAACTTTTACCATGAACTTATATGGAGATATGAGTACAACCACAGTGACTAATTAACGCTGGGATGGCGTGAGAATGGGCACAGTTGTGAACTGAATACTCAACGAATGGTGCTTATGACAAAACAAAAAGTTGAACAGCAAAAACTTTGGGTTATCACCAATGCGGGTTAGTCTATATGTGTCCTTGTACATTTAATATATATCTATATATATATCTTTCTTTAGAAATGCAACTTTACAGCTGATCTTTTTTTTTAAAAAGCTAATAGAAAAGTAGAAACTGGTCATTCTTTTTACATGTTTCCCCACCCCCAAATGAAGCCCTGTTAATATGTGGCAATCACATGAAGATGAGGCTGTCAATTTCTCTATAAATTCTTTGGTTCTGGAGAGGATGGATCACCTAGACCCCCTACCCCCGGTCCTTGTTCCCCTCCCCTCCCCTCCTCTAATGACAAGACTGAACACAGAAGCAACCAAGCCTAAGGGTTAAGCCACGGACATTCAAGCGGCAGTAATATTTCCCATGCTCTGCCGAAGGGAGAAAGGAACATCTTTCAGTACCCCCAGCATCTCAAATTTGGAGTCCATGGAACCTTATGTGTAGGGTTGGGCGGGGGTGGGGTGGGGTGGGGAGGATTCCATGTTGGGTAAAAAGCCATGAAACGAAACTAAAGGGAAACAATAAAATCAAACAAATGATCCTTTCCTTTTGTTGCTTAAAGAAACAAAATCGATTACCTTTGTACAGATCAATGACGCTATAAGTATTTTAGCCAGGCAAAGGAAGGTAATGAACTGAGACAAAAAGGTGTGAGAATCCTCGTCTTTGGTATTGTAGCTGTTGAGGTTTCTGTTGCCGTCTCCATGTTCTTTTGAAAAAACTGCATAGGCACAAATTAAAGACAATCTTCAACGTTAAGATCACCGAGTGAGTCGTCATATGAAGCAGCTGCCGTTGAGGCTCCTCTGTACTTTGATTCGTGTCTCAACCCTTTCTTTCAAATTCTGCTTCCAAAAAATAAAATAAAATAAAAGATAAGAGTGTCCCAAAAGGTCTGTTCGAACACAGTGTGTCTTCGGTGGCTTTGTTGTTTCCTCATTCTAGCGTGCTTCTTTCCGTTGGTGGTGATTTCCAGTGATTGATGGAATCGTTTACTCATCCAATGGGACAGTTCTGTTTTGTTGCAGAAGTAGGTGCAGAAAAAAAAAATTTCTTTGGTTTCAATTAAGTAATTCATACAAAAGTCAGTCTCAAGTGTCTGTAAAGAGTCATCGAAGCTTTTGGCTTGCTCCGAACACCTCGTGGTGCCCACCTGGGGCCATTCACTGGTAAATATGCACATAGCGACCTTTGTAATCTCCCAGAGTTCTGTGGGCCCTCTTCCACTTGCTATGAGAAGGTGACAACCAGAGCCGGCGGCGTGGTGAAGCCACTGCCTGGATGTTTGGCTAATGTCATTGACCAGCATAGCTGGTCTACTCAGCCAGGTGGTGAGCCCAAGACAAGAGCCGAATGCCACTCGGAGTTACAGAGGTGCTCTGATCTCTAAAAGTAATCACAGTATTTGTAGGCTAGAAAATGGCAGGTAACAAATATCTTTGGTTTGCAGAATTTCTGCTTCTTTGGTGTGCTGTGTTCTCTCCAGATTCCGTCGGCTGTTTTACAAGGACGAATCAGCAATGGAAGAGAGTTAGGAAGAGACGACAGGAAGTGGCTTATTAAACTGTTTCTTTGTAGAAAACAATAGAGACATCCCAACTAATGGGATGGGATAGGGGACAATACGAATCGGCAAGAACGACGAGAATGAACCGTAGTCATGATGCACACAGGAGGAACTGGGTGACTAGTAAATCAAGGAATGATCTAAAAAAATCTAGATCTTTTTAAGTGATGCGTTTGCTCCTGTACTGTAACAGTTAAATTGGCCTCCTGAGTGTGCGTCTGCATTATGTACAAACAGAATTTGTAACAAACTGCAAAGTGTGCTTGAAGCCATATTCCCAATAATTCCCTAATGACTTCACGACAGTAAAGACAGATGTAAACCGCCTTGTCAAACTGGATGCATTGAAACCAGAACCTTCCTTCTGTCTGTTTATCTTCGTTGTGCTTGATACTTTGAGCTCAAGTGAATTGACTTTTTTTTTTTTTTTGACGGATCCAAAAAGACCACATGAGATTTCCAGGAGGTAAGGAAAAGAAAAAATTGTAAACTGAAATCAAAGCTTTCTAAACTATCCATTGAAAAGATGCCTGAGTTGGAAAAAACAGGTCCTTGGATTTTTTTTTATTGATTTCCATATTTAAAACTTGTGCTCAGTAATTACCATTCTGATTTTTTTTTGTAAAGTTATGGCTGAGAAGTTTAATATAGTGTGATAGAAAGAAGCTAAGCACTTGAGGCCTTTCTTGTTAAATACTTCTCTTATCGTAGTATTTTGGAATTGTCTATGCTCAGGCCAAATACCCACAATTACTCATGGGGAACTAATGATAGCAAGAGGTTGACAGGGCCTGGATAAGACCATTGATGCTTACAGCTACACTGAGTTTGGTTGACACCGTGCTGTAATTGATTCACTCCAAGAAGGCCCCATTTGGATCTCTGGGTTGCTTAGCATACTCAGAGGACAGTGTCTGGTTCAAAGAGATTAATTTTCGGCGTGCACGTGGACTCTGTAGCCATTTAAAATGAAACAAAAGAAAATGGACACCTGGCCTATGATTACAGCTAGATTAGAAGTTTCAAGAGAATTGTGCTTTCAAGTCACCAGTGAAGGGCCCCAGTTAAGAATCTGATGTCTTTGTGATTTTTTTTTTCTTTTTGGTATGGTTTGGTTTTGGTTTTGGTTTTGGTTTTTGGTATGTGTTGTCCTCATGTGGAGGTGACTTGTGCCCAGGTGAGAGTCTTTGCATCATGCTTTGGTACAAGTGCCAGAGGTGGACGAGGAGCCCCCTGTGCCTAGGTCATCTTGCCATTTCTCCAGGCTGCGGCGCCGGGCATTCATGAAGAAGTTACTGACAGTGGTCAGCTCCAGCCCAAGTTGCTGGGAAATGGTGATCTGCATCTCCTTCGAAGGGCGCTTATTCTCCTTGAAGATGGCAAACAGTGTTCGGCGTTGGAGGTCCGTGAACACCAGGCGGGATTTCTTCTGGGAGTTGTTCCTGTCTTTGTTTGGTTCTTGCTCTTTGCGTTTGCATGCTTGAGGGGAAAGAAGAAAAGGGAAAGGAGTCAGTGTGGTACTGTGAGGACCTGGCAGGGAAGGTGAGCCATTGAAAGCACTGACAAAGTCATAGAGGGGATGGAAACTGTTAAGCTTTACCGAGTAGATTGCCCGAATGTCAATAGCAAGCCAACCCAGTTCATCCCGGTGATGGAGAACATCGGTTAGCAAGCGGGGATTGGGAGAAAGGAGAGGCAGGGCTGCTTCTCACCGTCTAGTTTGGATCTGATTCACCTTGCTTTTGTTTTCTTTCCTCTTTTACTCCTGTGCCTGCTTAACCCTGAAGCCAGCTGTGGTGGAAGAGGTGAAAAGGCCGTACATCAGAGGAAGAACTGGTGTGTGTGTGTGTGTGTGTGTGTGTGTGTGTGTGTGTGTGTGTGTGCGCGCGCCCCTTAGCATATCCACCCTCTGGAACTGTTGTCGGTTGGACTGAAATCACTCTGTCCAGACGCATGAAACAAGGCTGGAAGTTCACATGATTCCAGACATTGTGAACAGGATGGGAATTAAGGTGATGACACAAAGTCATCATAATCCAAATCCTGTCCATCCAGACATTTATAAAGCAAAACAACAACAAATTATTGTCATCATCATCATCATCATCATCATGGAAAATTTGATTTAGTCAGTTCTATTTTGGCCACTTTAAGGTGAAACCAATATGGGAAAACAGATATGTGCCTGCTTCCTTATAGCACCTAGGACTGCCACCAGCTCAGGGATGGCACCACCCACAATGGGCTGGGCCGTCCCCCACCAATTACTAATTAAGAAAATGCATTGCAGCTGGATCTTACTGAGGCATTTTCTCAGGAGAGGCTCTCTCCTCTCAGATGACTCTAGCTTGTGTCAGGCTGGTATAAAACCAGCCAGCACACGTGGTTCTCAGTGTCATGAGGGCTAAATAATGCAGCTCATAGAAGTCACAATGTTGAGATGTGAAAACACAGGTTACCGTGATTTGAGAGAGTCCTAAGCTTCCTGGGAGTGTTGCATAGCTTGGACGGTGTTACCTGAGAAAGTACAGGGGGAGATAGGCCGGGCAGCCTCTTCTACAGTCAAATTTCACTGGGTACCTGACCCCCAGGATGGGACTTTATGCTGCTGAGTGGTGAGTAGATGCTTTTCTGCACATCTCAAAGCACTGGTGTATATGTGTGCCTAGACCTTAGTCCGGGCATTCTTGCTCATTGTATTTTGAAGTGATATATCAGTGCTCTTGTGAGTTTAGGATTCATGGTTATCTAGCTGCTTATAGGCTCTTACCAAATTCATATGCTGAGATCCTAGTCAAGGGGCAGCATTAGGAGGGTGGAGTTGGGGAGGAGTGACTGGTTCATGGGGGTAGAGCCCTCCTGAGTAGGACTACTGTTCTTATAGGAGTGCTAGTGGGTGTCTTCCAAATGTGTGGGGACGCTCTGTAATACCAACAACATGAACCAGGAGGCAGGGCCCTGATCTTCTACTCCACAACCTCCAGAACTGAGACGAATGAACTTCAGTATGATATTTTGCCATAGCAGCTGGAATGGACTAGAAGATTTAACTCAAGGACAACACTCATGAGGAAAATGTTCTGTAAACTGAAGCTTCTCTCACCTAATTTGAGAACATTATCTATGCTCCATACAGAAACAAAGAGGACTCACTCCTGAAGTAAACAAGATTTGACACTGTCCTCCAAGGGCATCAGGAGTAGAGGGACCTCTGGTGGGAAAACTGTTGGGACATGTCAGTTTTGGCAAATAACTCTTCCTGGTTTGTCCTTCTTTTCTTGAGAAGGAAAGGGAGGAGGAGGAGGGAAGAGGAGGAGGAAGAAAAAAGAGAAAGAGGAAAAGAAGAAGGAAGAAGAGGAGAAGGAGGAAGAGGAGGAGGAAGGAAGGGAAGAAAAGAAACAAAGAAACAATGAGAATGTGTCACACAGTCTTCCAAAAGTAAGGGTATCCACACAAGAAATATTCTAGGAGGGCTTAGAGTTTTCTCACGAAGGGAGAGTCCCTGGAGATGTGGTGTCAGACTATAGTTACTGAGACTGCCTGCCACTCCACACTTGCACAGTTTTCCTTGCACACTTCTTTGTGCATTCCTGCCCCTGTCCACACCACCAGATTCTCACAGCTTGTGATTATAGAGGCTCCCATCCGGCCCATGGCGAGACTCTCATGTCATGTTTCAGTTCATCTATCAAAGTGATTCTGAGCCAGAGTCACCGGAAGAGCACTTTATAAATACAGATGTGGAAGCAGTGCGGCTTTATGGGTGTGAGGTGGGGCACCAATGTTGAGATTCTGCACCTAGATTAGCTTCTAGGTGATGCTGCCCCAGATGGTCCACATGCCTCAGCCCGAATAACGTGTACTCTACGATCTCCCAGGAGCACCTGCTTATGTTCAAAGCTCTGTGGCCGGAGGTACCTGGGTTCAAATTCTGAATTCTACTTCTAAGGCTTGGGATCTCAGAGTATCCTAACCATTCAGGGCCTGTATCCTTGAGTCAAATAAGGAAACCACAGTGCCAGTGACCACTCACCACACTACTCCAGCAACTCTGAGCTATAGACATCAGGCAGGATGATTTTCATCTTAAAAGAAATAAGGGGACACCTAGGAAGTGAACTTGATGGTCCTGAGGCCAGGCTTCCTCCTTTCCTTCCAGAGAACAGTATCTGTTGGAAGGGGAGGGACGTCTGTGGAGGGTAGTTGTTAGGACTCCTCTCCTGAGATCTAGAGGGATACTGTGCTTCCCCCAGGCTCTTCTGAGATCTGAGAAGCAATGTGCTGTACCAAAGACACCAGCTGTGCCCTGACCTCCTGGGGTGGAGGAATCTGGAGGATTCATAATAAATATCAATGTGCAATTATCACCTGATAAATTCGGAGCGAATGTCTTCTGTAAACATTGGCTAAAGTCCTCTGTCAACTCACCCTCCTCCGGATTAGTCACCAGCCCTCAGTTTTCATACCAATATTGATCACCCTTCAGATAAGCCTCTGTTTGTGCTTTTAGGAGGCTGACTACACTGTGTGGGAGAAGCCCACATTGGCTGTCAGATTCTGTTTGGTGAGCTACAGATAAGATAGGTATTCATATTAGATTTATAGACTTAGAAAAATATTAAATGCTTAAAATGTTCAGCCCTGCGTAGAAATAATAGACCAATACTTTCTTCCTATTCCCTTCCAATTGCTTTCTGAAGCCTCTGGGTTCCACACCAGCCAATGGACTGCTACGGCCTAGAGTCTGTCAGTGGACAGTCTGTCAAAAAGGCCAGAGTAGTGACGTAGTAGGACTGAACTTGCTCAAGGTGTTAACATCTGGGAGTTGGCAACTCACGATTTTAACTCACTGACTTTGTGGTTTAACTCACTGGGCCGTGGTTCAAAGGTGGAGAACGTGTATCTGTGATGTGCTCAGCTGTAAATGGGACATGAATAACATGGCCCTCCCACCCAATGGTCAGGAAGCCTAGTAGAAGAGGGACCAGAAAGACTCTAAGAGCTGGAGCTTGAGGAAGGCTGGGGCAAAACAGTGTCTTTGGACACAGCAAGACCACTGTCCTCATGAACTCCCAGAAATGTTGGTGCCCGTACAAGTTCAAGCCAGTCATGATGCCAGCATGAATGGGAGAAGAGCTCACAATCCTCACCCCTGGTTGAGTAGCTATTGGCAGTTGATGGCTGCCAAGAGACAGAGAGCCAGTTTTCTTTATGGGTGTGATAGGTTAGCCAGGCTTCAGTGGACGGCCCCTCACCCATGTGTAGTTGAGCATTGATTGGACTCCATTGACGACGAGCTATAAAAATGAAGACACGAAGTTGGGAGAGGGATGTGAAAGAGGGAAATGTGGAAGGAACTGGAAGCAGGGACAAGGAAGGGGCATGATCAAGATACATCATATGAACATATTAAATTCTCAAAGAGTAAATTAAAATATTATGTTAAAAGAAGCCAAAAAGGGGGGTCAGTTGCTCAGAAACAAAATGAAATAAAGTTTTATTTGCTTTGAAAGTCTAAAAAAAGAGTCAACAGATGGAATGACATGTGGTGTGGGGTTGTGAAGTTCAGCACTCTTAAAACAAGCCACTGAGCCAACTATCCCCATAGACACAGATAGTCTGCAAACGGTTCAGGTATTGTCAAGATACTACATTCTACAGTCAATACATACCCCTTTCTGAATGGCTAGGAAAGTGCCAGGTGGCTCTGTACGCCTAAGGAATGGGTCAGAGAGCCCACATAACTGCAGATGTTCACAGGCGACGTTGATGGAGGCTCGCCGCAGCCCAGTGCTGGTCAGTCCTACCCAGCTTCCAGCTGCCTGGGGGAAAATTTGCAGTAGACAGTAGATCCCATCTCAGTCTGACCAACTGTATCTGTTTCTCTTCCTCTCTTCTCAAGGAAAGAAAGCAGGGATAACATAGGTCAGCCAGTGACTGGACTTGGTGCTAGTGAGGAGTGTAAATCCGGGAGGTTTCCAGTCATTTATGGCCTCACCTCCTTATGTGACGTGTAAGGGAGTTCCAGCTCAGTCCTAGCTCAGAGATGGGGATAATCATTGGGTTACCTAACATGAGGTGAGCTACCCACGCAACCAGGCCTTTTCCCTCTTTCCAGAAGGAATTCCATTGACTCAGATTGGTCATTTTGGGCCAGAGCAGGCAGGGAAAGACAAGAATCCACAGATCTGTCCATAACCTGTGTCTAATAGCAAGGGGCAACAGCCAAATACCAGCCTACAAATGAAGGCTCATTGATATACTGAGTTTTTAACTATTAGTTTCTAAGGGAGGGTCTGGTCCAGGCATAAGCCAAGTCTCATATCTCAACATGTCAACTTACCTTTTACCTGGATGCTACCTTATTTGTCTCCTATATGGTAACAGGGATGTTGATAAGATAAAGAAACTGTAAAGCCAGCTATGTGACCCTTTCTCATAGCTGATACTTCTTAATTAAGAGATCCTTAATTCTCTCCAGACTGACCCTCTTATAGATATCTCCATCCAGACTCTCTCTATTACTGTGCCTTATTTGCTCTGGGAAGGGCTGCTCATGGAATTCTGGGGTCTCCATTGTCCTCTGATACTTGGGTCTTTAGCTCTGCCCACTGCTCACCATGGGCAACATGCAGGAATATGGCCAGAGACCTGAGGCAGAGTTTATCAGAACAGAGATAATTTGCACCTATGGAAGACATTGGGAATGTGTGCGTCATGTATGAATGCATGTGTGTGTGTGTGTGTGTGTGTGTGTGTGTGTGTGCGTGTGCGTGCGCGCATGCATGTGTGCATGTTTAAAGCAGTGTCTGGGTGGTTCTGGAGGCAGTTACAAGTAGGTGGGGTCATGCTGGTACCATACACTACCTTGACTCATGATCTATCCAATAAGTTCAATACCTTTAGCTTCTCAAGCACCTAAACACTATTCTGCTTTGCTTTACTTTTTAAAAAAGTTCCACATAGCTCTGGCTGGCCCAGAGATTGCTGTGTTTGATCAGGCTATCCTTGAACTTGTGGCAATCCTCCTGCCTCTGATAACCTGCTGGGATTCTAAGAACAAGCCTGGTCACCTGGACACCTTTTACACCCTGCAGCCTGGTCTTTGTCACAATCATAGATCTTTAGGGTCCTTGTCTGACCAGACTCTGTCACTTTCCTGAGGAAAATGAGAAGCTCAGAAGATCAAGCACCAACAGAATCAAAGCTAGTTCCAAGATGCCGCCTTACACTTTCTTTCCACATATTTTTGAGAGGAAGGCAGAGCAGAGGTATGGATTCCCACTCACGGTTCCTTAAAGTTCAGCAGCGCCTCTTTGTGGAGGGTCAGCAGGCTTAGAAATTCCTTTCTCCCTGGAAGCTCTGGTTGCTTGGCATTGTTGTACATATGGGGTCTCGAGCCCCTTCAAGCTCTTCCAGTTCTTTCTCTGATTCCTTCAACGGGGGTCCTATTCTCAGTTCAGTGGTTTGCTGCTGGCATTCGCCTCTGTATTTGCTGTATTCTGGCTGTGTCTCTCAGGAGCGATCTACATATGGCTCCTGTCGGTCTGCACTTCTTTGCTTCATCCATCTTGTCTAATTGGGTGGCTGTATATGTATGGGCCACATGTGGGGCAGACTCTGAATGGGTGTTCCTTCAGTCTCTGTTTTAATCTTTGCCTCTCTCTTCCCTGCCAAGGGTATTCTTGTTCCCCTTTTAAAGACTATACATGGACTGACCCTGGACTCTGACCCCACAGGTAGCAATGAATAGCCTAGTAAGAGCACCAGTGGAAGGGGAAGCCCTGGGTCCTGCTAAGACTGAACCCCCAGTGAACTAGACTGGTGGGGGGAGGGCGGCAATGGGGGGAGGGTTGGGAGGGGAACACCCATAAGGAAGGGGAGGGGGGAGGGGGATGTTTGCCCGGAAACTGGGAAAGGGAATAACACTCGAAATGTATATAAGAAATACTCGTTAATAAAATAAAAAAAAAATAAAAAAAAAGAAATTCCTTTCTCAACCTCCCTAGGAGCTCTGTGAGGTAAAGGGGACCTAAACCAAGGCTTGAACGCCCCCTTCTGAAGTGACAGTGCTCCACATTGCCTGGACTTTGCAAATTCAGATCCCCAGTGAGTGCCCTTCTTGTACCAGGCTGGTTACGACTGGTTTTGGGTGTCAACTTGACACAAGCTGGAGTTATCACAAAGAAAGGAGCCTCCCTTGAGGAAATGCCTCCATGAGCTTCAAGGGTGGGAGGGCCCATGGTGGGTGGCGCCATCCCTAGGCTGGTGGTCCTGGGTTCTATAAGAGAGCAAGCTGAGCAAGCCAGGGGAAGCAAGCCAGTAAGCAGCTTCCTCCCATGGCCTCTGCATCAGGGCCTGCCTTCAACTTCCTGTTCTGTGTGAGTTCCTGTGCTGACTTCCTTTGGTGATGAACAGCAGTGTGGAAAGTGTAAGCTGAATGAACCCTTTCCTCCCCAACTTGCTTCTTGGTCACGATATTTTGTGCAGGAATAGAAACCCTGACTAAGACAAGGCTGGTACTCTCTTTAAGCCTGGAGATCTGCAACAGAATTATTACTGCGAAATAATGATAGAACCCCTGCCCAGTGGCCTCATTAAACAGGAAGAGATATTATCATCCTTCCTCCACTAGCGGCTTCAGGGGATGAGTGTGCAGAGAAATATAGTGTCTCAGCGGAGGCTTATGAATTCTTTGCTGGAAAGAGCGGCCTCAGCAAGCCCTGGGTACCAAGCCGTAGCAGGATGAATGTGGTCTAGGGGGATCCCAAAGTTTGGGGACCCTGGTTTGTTCCCTCATCCCTGATCTATGTTTCTTCTAGACTTGTTTCCGTTTCCCTTCGGGTCTCAGATGTTTTCTTCTAGGACCGCCTTGTCCACCCTTGTCCTCCAAGAATCCAGCTGTCCTTTCTGTCCTGCATCCGGCATTCTTTTCTCCTTCCTCCCACCTCACCACCCAGCTCATGTATCACTTCCATGTACGACACTGCTTCCTGTGTGGATCTGGCGACACCCAGAACCTTCATAAATAACCTTCCCTTTTAACCCTCTCCCCTCTGAACCCAGAAGCACGTGCACCCAAAAGAGGTTACTACAGTTTGGATAAAGTTTAAGTGTGTTCTGGGTTCTAAGGGTTCAATGTGGATGCTCGAGGCAGTGCATTGAGAGGCAGCTGCCTGGTAGGAAGGCCTGAGGTTACTAAGGTGTGCCTTGAGAGTAATTCATATAACTCTTGTAGGATTCTCATGGGTCTCACATGTCTCCCTCGAGCTTCCTGCTCCACTCTATGATCTCTTTTCCCTCTCACTTGTCATAAAGTCTGCCATATGGTCTTCAGCTCTACAGTCCTCATTAAAGCCACACTGACACCAATACCACGTCACTGAACCTGACTTGAATGCACCCCTCTTTTTCGTAAAGTACCCAGCCTGAGGTCTTTCATCATAGCGAAGAAAACAGAGGTCATCGCTGAGAGCTGAGATAAGGCTCTGGCCCCATCAGCAAAACATGGTGTCAGCCAAAGATGCTCAAGGCTGGGTGTCAGGAGCCAGTCTGGTGACTTGTGATTGGGGCCCAGCGTTAGCACAGTCAGACTGGATGAAAGTCTGTCTAGGCTCGGAGAGCTCTACCAATAAACTGAGGCTAGCGGCAGGAGGAGATGGGGTGACTCGACTCCACAGTACTAGATCATTCCCAGCCGTCCCAGCAGGTGACTGCAGAGGCTTGGGTAAGTACAGTTGAGATCAGCCAAGTGTGGTCTGGATCAGCAAAACAGCCAGGCCAACCCACAGAGTTCTGGACAGAAATAAATGCTGACTTATACCACCAGCTTTGTGGTTATGTTATGCAACCTAATTGTGGTGAGAGACAGCGGACATTAAAGCCAAGAACAACCTTGGCCTTGCTGCTCCTTGGGTGAGTCAAATGCAGGGGAGAAACCTCATCTAGAAAGCAAGCACTCTTCCAGTCCTTCACTGGCCACTTTCAGCCTTACTTGCTTTACCTAGTGGGGACTCTGGTGCCCACCACTCTAGATCATCAACAGACCAGCTGTGGGTGGAGGACATGACTTGGTCAGGAAAATGCCTCCCATGCAAACACGAGAGCCTGAGTCTGGATGGCTACCTCCCATGTAAAAAGTTGAGCACATTGGTGGTGTCTATTTCTCCACAGCTAGGAGAATAGAGACAGGAGGGTCCCTGGAGTTGATTGGCTGGCCAGCTTCAATAGATCAATGAGCTCCTGATTCAGGGAAGCTCCCTGCCTCAGAAATAAGGTAGCGGGCAACAGTACTTGACAATAGCATCGGGTCTCCACACACATTTGTGCACACACACACACACACACACACACACACACACACACACACACACACTGTTCCCCAACACACAAACAATGCTTGCTGTCTCACTCAGCACACAGATGTTCAGACTATGTGACACTCTTCTTTCTCTTTCATAGAGAAAAAGGAAAGTGGTTTCAGGAGGTGAGGTTTAGAGTTCACGATCTGAAGGGTGGGAGTGACAGTTCCATGATTAAAGGCATTTGCAGTGCTGGAAAATGACCAAGTGAGCTCCAGGCCCTCTCTTCTGGCCTCTGTGGGCACTTGCACACATGTGATGCACACTCAATACAGAGACATACACACACGTTTTCAAAGGCCACTTCCCATACGTACATGAGCTTGCCATGGGGCTAGAGGCATGTACAAGTTTGTGGGTTCTGTCTTCCTTGATTTTTCATGTAGTTCCCAGCTTCATGCAAAAGAATAAGATAAGGCGGTGGCACACTTTTTTCTTCTTCTTCTTCTTATTTTGCCTGTGTCAGAGGGCCTAAAAGGCTTTGGAGCCCTGGTGTTTCCTGTCATCACTAATTTATGTTCAAATACATTCTATCTGGGATGGGTCTGTAAGTCCCTAGGAAATAATGCAACCACCACACTCTCTCCGCTTGGCAGTCAGTAAATACTCCTCTGATGAGTTCATTACCATCTTGCCAGCACAGAGGGTGGAGGTGGGAAGAAGAAACCCTCAAAGGTGTGAGTCTGTCGGCATCTGCAATTCTGTAGGTCTGAAGCTCACAGGAGAAGCCTTTGCCTTTTCAGCTGAAGAGCCTGAAGCTAGGGATTGTATTAAAGGGGGGTGAGTGGGGGGGACTGACCTTCAGCAAGAAGGCACATCCCATGAGAGACCCAGGGAGACTGGGTTGGAAAACATCAATGGCAGAAAGTTCCCATTTGGGCCACTGGTCTTACTTTTTGCAAAGATGATGGGCTTTTGAGTAAAGAAGAAAGGAAATTAACTCCCTTCACTTCTTTGCTTTTAGGAAGTGACTCTTCAGTACTGACCGAATAGCAAGCTAACCCTTTCTTTGGAAGTAATTTGCACAGTCAAGAGACTCTACAGGAAGAATAATTGGATCCCTTGCACTCAAACAAGGAAGCAAGCGGGACCCACACACTGTGCTGGTACATATTTAATGTTCATTCAGTCATCAGTGCTGGTAAATCATAGTTCTGCAGGCTGCTTGGGCCAGCAGAGGGATGGGTGCCAGCACATTGCTAAAGGGACAAGGGGGAAAGAGGCTGACACACAAGAGACTGGGTCTCAACGGTTCTGTTGGCTACCAATGGTCAGGTGGGTTTATCTTGGTGGAGAAAGGACTTACTTTGGGAACACAGTGATTTGAAAATTATTATTCTGTTATGTTTTGTTCCATGAATTTAGGAAACTAGTTTTCAAGTATTCCCTGCCTGCCTGTTTCCTGGCACATTACGGTCTAGATACCCATAGACTTAGTACTGTCAACTTGGTTCTTGAAAGCTAAGCTTTTAATAGCCTCATTGGGGCACCTGTGGAAGGGGAAGCCCTTGATCCTGCCAAGGTTGGACCCCCAGTGCAGGGGAATGTGAGAGGGACGGTAAGGGGGGGTGGATGGGGAGGGGAACACCCTTATGGGGGAGGGGGAGGGAGGGGCTGAGGGGTTATGGACAGGAAACCGGGAAAGAGAATAACATTTGAAATGTAAATAAAGAAATATATCCAATAAATAAAGAAAAAGAAAGCTAAACTCTTAACTTCATTTAATCCTCTCCCTTGGTCAGAGTCAGATGGGAAGCATGCTGGCTTTGTCTAAAAGGAAAAAGTTGGTTTTCCTTAGGAACTCTGTCTCCACAGACCTTATGCCATTCCACTGAAGTGGCAGAGTCAGCCATATCTAAAAAAGAAACATCTATCTGGGAGGCCAAGAGAAGAAGCAATGTGCCACAAAAACCAGAATGGGGCACTTGTAATTACTGGATTCCTCTCTTCTCATATTCTTATCATTGTGGGTTTATGCAAAACCTTGGGAAGAAGAGCCTCCATTAGGCCCAGCATCCTTGACAAATGAGCAACCCCATATGCTAGGCTCAGAGCTTCAGCTCAGCTTATCAGAGCGAATATAAGTGGGAGGGAAGAGGAGCCAGTAGGAGGGGGGGGGGAGCAAGAGAAGGGACGTGGGAGCTAGAGAAGGGGCCGAGGAGATGGCTCAGTAAGGGAGGCTATGATCACTCAATCTGTAAGTGCTTATCTTATAGACATAAGAGCCTGGCTCCCAGAACCCACATGCAAATAAGCAAGGCATGCTGGTGCATCCTTGCAATCCAGTCCCAGTGCTGAGGAGGCAGAACCAGGTGGGTTCCTGAGACTTGCCGGCCAGACAACCTAGACTACATTTGGAATCCTAGACCAGTGGGAGACCTTGTCTCAAATATAAGATAAATGGCACCTGAGGAATGACACCTAAGGTTGACCTCTGGCTTTCAAATGAATGCACACACACATATATGTATACATATGAACATTCTGGAGTCTAGGCAGAGATTTGGGAGGCCAAAGGGGCTTGGTGCTGCCCATGCATGTCCATGCTGTGCTTTGAGCCTAGCTGTTGACCCGTGGCACATTGCTTGCCATGAGGTGTTTTCAAGCTTCTCCTCCTCTACGCTTTTGGAAAATGTGGGTGATAGATGATGAACAGCCTTCTTTCACATCCCAGAGTTCTGCTTTCTTGTGAGTGCTGGAAAAGGTATAATCGAGCTGGTCTTGATAAGCAACAAGGCAAAAGTACGTTGTCCATTTCTCATCCAACAAAAGACAGGCAGCACGGGGACTGATCTCAGTTCAAATGCCTCAGGGGCAGTCTTTGGATAAAACTAGCTCCATTTCCTGTCCTTATTTTTTGCGATCAAGACAAAGTCACCGAAGGTCTGAGAATCATAAACTGAGAGAGCTCAGATGTCTGGCTCTCGACCAGCAGCCGGCCCCAGTGGCACTCAGGAAGCCTGTGGAGAGACCATGTGCTTTCTACCTCTGCTTCCCTCTTCAGTTGAAACAATGATCACCAAATGATCCGCTAAAGCCAGATAGATGGCCGAGCTTCACTGACGAAACTGTGATGTTCAAAGACAGCAGGATTTACAGACCGCATGGATGAGTTAAAGAGGCTAGAACTCCCAGAGGTGGCGTTTATTTGGTCCTTGGGAATGGTTAAGAATGGAAGCTTCGAGAGTCCAGTTGTCTTCCCATCAGATCAGTAAGGTTTTCTCACTTACCTACTATGATAAATCTTTGGAGACTCTACTCTTTGAAATTACGACTGTTGACCATCCATTCTGCCCAGCAGAATACTGTCCTGAAGAGATCTCCAGCTCTCCACATAACTAAAGATAGCCAGAGCTAGCATTCTTCCAAGCCACCCAGAAAGCTAGGAGCTGCAAAAACTAGCAGGTGATTCTGGATAGGAACATCTGATTTCAAATGGCTAGAAGATCCAGGGCAGGCTCAACCTCCCAGTAAAATTATTTCAAAGAACAAAAGGAAAGCTAAAACTTAAACTATAGTAAAACTATAACTGGGGACTGAGGGGAAAGTATCAGCACAGAAGGAGAAAGGGAGGAAGATAAAGTAATACCAAAGAAGTCTGAATAATTCACAACAACTCACAGCATTATTTATTTGCCTAAGTTATATACAATACATGTAAGTCTGTATACACACACACACACACACACACACACACACACACACACAATTATCCCCATTTTTTCTGATAATACTCATACCAAGGATTACAGACTACCTAAAAACTTTAAAATATTAGACATGAGACACATCTTTTTGAATTTTTGGTCAAGGGAAAAAAAAAAGACTCTCAAAATGAAACAGTCTATGGCTGTGGCTCTTGATTGCCTCCCCAAGGCTGGATATAAATCTCTATTGCTGAAGACACCATGAATTTTGGACACAAGATCCAGAGATCTGAGCTGGATATGACTAGAAAGCCTCCTCCCTCAGGCTAGCACACCAGAAGGTTGTATGGAAATTATGACCTGAAAGCCTCCTCCCTCAGGCTAGCATCCATCACACCAGAAGGTTGTATGGAAATTTTCAAGGGATGAAAGCATCCAGTAGACCTACCCTGCTGCATTGCCCATGAAACACAATGATGACCAGAAAGACACGATAACCTCAAGATGTAAGTGCAATGGTGGCACTCATATCCTGGTGGTAACTAACCACTCTATAGACTAAAGGCCTACTCAACAGGAGAGAAATTATGCCTGGTACTGAAAACCTATCTGACCACCAGAGCTAGCAAGATCATAGAGTAGAACCTAAGACTTACACTTTACCAACGAGCATAATCCCTAACTATTTTAAATATATATCCTCAGAACCACAGGTAAGTGTATCTCTCTTCCCTCCCAGAAACACTTCCTACCACAGAAGGAGAGAGACCATTCTAGGAAATCGCAACCGGTGAAAATACAGAGAACACATGATCATGGCTGTCCAGCCCTAGTAGATACATCTAGAACACAACTTCTGCATCTAAGACCCAGGGAACATTGCAGGAGGAAGAGTGGAAAGAATAAAAGAACCAAAGAAACAGAAAAGCTGCTGTAGAAGATTGTGTCTTCTAGAAATAACAAGGGAGCTATACCCAGGAAGTCTCAACAATATGGCGGTCTAAACAAGGCCTGAAGAAGTACAACACCAATAGATACCCTAACATGCAAAGTCTTATGGTGCCCTACCCATAGACAAAGAACCATAGGTGTAGTGGAGAGCAGTTGAGGCTTGACACTGTGAGGTGGCAGGGAAAGCCATTGGTGAAGGTGCAGCCTCAGTGGCAGAAGGCCTAGGACTGAAGAGTTCATGCAAATAAGTTGAGGTTTGGCACTATGAGGAGAGTCTATGAGACGCTATTGGTAAAAGTGCAGCCTTGTTGCAGCAGAAGACCCCAGCGTATTGGAGATGCCAGCACCATGGAACGACTATGAAGAACAGCGGTAGCAATGGAGTGGAGTTAGCCAGAGCCCAGAATGCTACAGAGGGCAGAGCTTGAAGTGACCCAAGCCCTTTGGAGGAGCCCAAGAAGTTCATGTGTTGATCCCAGATATTGGAACAAGAAGCAAAGACGTTAAAGTTGCCTTGGTGACAACGCAAGATGTTAGGGAGGTCAGAGCTGTGGGATACCTTCTGAGGAAAGCTGCTAACAGCAAGAGGAACCAGTCCAGGAGAAAGAAGTGCGTTGCAGTCAACAAAGCTGAAAGGAGTTAGATATTGGACGTGGAGATGCAGAGTTTAGAGTCTGCTCAGTTGGTCTTGCTCTGGTTCAGTATTTCCTAACGACGACATTTTGGGATGGTAGTGTACATCCTGCGATGCTGGAGGCATGTGATCTGATTTTTGATTTTGATTTTATAGAGGATTACAGTTAAGGGCTGGAATGAATCTCAGTAGGGACTTGGAACTTTGGACTTCTAAACATTGTGGAGACTGTGATAGAAGATGCAGACTTTTGCAGTTGGACTAAGGGCATTTTTTTCATTATGCTATGGCTAAGTATGGCCCCCATAGACTCATGTGTTTGAACAAGCCTATGGGTGCCAGGGAGTGGAATGTGGCCCCGGGGGAAGTGGCACTATTAGAAGGTATGGCCGTATTGGATGAGATGCAGCCTTTGTTAGAGGGAGTTACTTTGTTACTGTGGAGGTGGGGCTTTGAGGTCTCATATATATGTCCAAGTCTGACCAGTGTGATCCAGACCCTCCTCCTCCTTGCTGCCTGCAGAAGACAGTCTCCTTCTGACTGACTTCAGATCAAGATGTAGAACTCGGGTCCTCCAGCACCATGTCAGCCTGGGTACTGCCATACTTCCCACCACGAGGCTAATGGACTAAACCTTTGAAACTGTAAGCCAGCCCTAAATGTTGTCCTTTATATGAGTTGCCTTAGTCATGCTGTCTCTTCACAGTAATAGAAACTCTAAGACAACAGGCAACTAAGAAAAGCTGAAAGTGGGAAAAATAGGCTTCTCTGGGGATTAACCCCCCAACTGGTTATCTAATCCCAAGTGGCCAGCCCTGAAATTATAAACACACAAGTAACACTAAACAGACTAAACAGACTGTATTTATATATTTAGGTGTGTATGTATGTGTGTGTGTGTATGCATGTGTGCTTATATTTATGTATGTGTGTATTTATAGAATGCATGTGTGTGCACACTAAATAAATGTTTAAAAACTGCAAGAAAATGAGGAATGTAGGAGCAGCATTGAGGGGTAACAGACACAGTGCCCACAGTGCTGAACTTAGCTAGTCTCTCCCATAGGAACACAGTCTGTGTTCCCTCCTTGAAAGGGTAAATAGCTTGAAGATGTACTTCAAGTCACTAAGAGTTTAATGAAACACAAAAAGCTCAGGAATCTGATGCTGTTCTCTAACAGTGGATGGCCAGCGAGCATTGTGCTGATGTCATCGCAAGCATCCTCAGGAGGTTTGCAGCGTCACAAAGCATGTTCTCTGGAAAAGTTATATGAATGGGTCTATAGGTGGGGAGGTGTGTGGATGGGAAGGTGGATGGGGAGGCAAATGGGTGGTCTCTCACATCTCGGTGGTATTTAAAGATGATTTCAGCACCAACGTTTTCATTTATATGTGAATAACAAATTTAACCCTACTGCTTCAGATACATCAAATATGGAAAAATATCTTCCCCTACAACAACATCAGTAGGATATGCTTCAGGGCTTCAGGTGAAGCCTTCACATCCCACTACTACCCAGCACTGTTGGGAAAGTAGCCCAGTAGCCATTACAATGAAACAAATGAACAACAACAACAAAACCCAATGGAAAGGATGCTGAGATTTAGAAGGTAATGAAACTGGCTGGCAGAAGAAGACGAACAGGTGCCTCTCTTTCTTGGACAGCTCTGTCAGCCAATTACTGAAGCCACTCCATGAGAGGCTGCTTATAATGAGTGATACCAGCGTAAAGAGAACTAAGCAAATTCCTTACAGTCATATAATAAGAAGCAAAGCTGGAATAAAAACTAGGGTACTCTACAGTCAGGCATACTGGTGAATGAAAACCTTTAATTCCTGCACCCAGGAATGGGAAGCAGGAGAATCTCTGTGAGTTCAAAGCCAACCTGGTCTACATAGTGAGTTCCGGGAGGGGCAGGGCCACAGAGAGATCATGTCTCAAAAAACTAAAAGAAATTAGGGTAGTTTGACTCCAAACTCCTCACACTTAGAGCTAGCCTATACTCTTTCCAGACAGAAACATTGCATCCTTCATTACATGATAATCTCATTTTTATCTAGGGAATCCAAAAGCCCCTGAGACTGAGTATTAGAACTAATAAGGAAGTTCAATAAGATGACCAGTAACAAGATAAACATGAAAAAAAATCAATATTGTATCTGTATAAAAAAATCTTGAGAGTAAGCAAACTGTTAAAATTAATAGAAGGATTAAATTTTTTCTTAAACTTAGTAGACAAAACAATAGTATTTTGATATAATGTTACACATAGAATATTAAAAAGTATCGTGTATCTGGGATAAGTAGATGGGTCAGTGAGTAAAACCCTTGCTGTGCGAATGTGGGGATTAGAGTTCGGATCCCTAATACCCGCACAAATGCCAGGTAGAGGTGGCAGTCTACTGGTAGAAGTAGAAAAGGGGATGGCAGAGGGAAAGCTCGCTGGATAGACTAGCCAAGTCAGTGAGCTTTGGGTTCAAATGAGAAAACCTCCCTCAGGATATAAGGTGGGATGAAATCAAACAAAACACTCTACTGCAGCCTCCATATGTGCATATATGTGTACGTATCCCTGAACACATGTGCCCATACACATGCAAATATGCATTTGCACGTGCATGCATACTGTAAACACACACATATGTTAAAAAATACTATTTACCTATAGTGAGATGGAAACAAGTACATAGGTGCAATCTAACACCAAGTACTGTACAAGTCTACAAGTGTCTGGCAAAAAATTTCCAGTTTCTTAACAGGAATTACAGAGTATCTAAATAACTGGAGTGGCAGATTTGGCAGAAGGATTCAGTTCTTTTCATATTGGTCTAAAACACAATGCTGTCTCCAATCAGATACCAGTGGCCTTCCATTCCTCCTTTCCTTCCTTCATTCTTGGCTGTCTTTGGAGTTTGATCAGTTAATTCTGAGATGTACAAGGGTTGCTAAAGAATGCCCAAGCTAAGCTTGGTGGTAATGCATACTTTCGATCCCAGCACTTGGGAGGCAGAAGCAGGTGGATCTCTGTGAGTTCGAAGCCAGCCTGGTTTACAGAGTGAGTTCTAGTACAGGTACACAGAGAAACCCTGTCTTGAAAAAAAAGCCCAGAATGGCCAAGATGTTTTTCACAAAGCAACATTGTACCAACTACCAAGCTTTAGCTAGGCTTTAATGTGAACTCTGGGTATTCAAGCTCAGCTTCTTATACTTACCCAGTAAGCGCTTTACCTACTGAGTGGCTGCCCCGTACCAGGCCAGGTATATTCTCTACCTCTTCATTTCTTACACAGAACACAAGTTCTGTATGAATCACAAATCTTCATGTGAATACAGAGAGAGAGAGAGAGAGAGAGAGAGAGAGAGAGAGAGAGAGAGAGAGAGAGAGGAGAGAGAGAGGAGAGAGGAGAGAAGAGAGAAAGAGAAGAGAATTGCTCACAAAAATAAGACAGGATAATATATCATAATCCTGGGAAAGATCTCTTAAGACTCAGTAAGTATTAATTCAAAAGAAAATGATCTATTAGGGCCCATTAACATTAAGAACGTCTGTTTACTGGAGACTGTAATAAGACCAGAAAGAGAACCGTGGATATTTGCCATACATGTTATTGGCAAAGGGCTTGGAGCCAGGATATATACACTCTACCGGAAATCAATAAGCAAAGCTCAGACATCCTAATATGAAAATAGACAAGGGATTCCAGCAGGCACTCCACAGAGGAAACCTGAATGTCCAATAAGTATATAAAAAGTTACTGAAAATTATTGCTAATCTAGGAACTACAAGTTAAAGCATCACACACACACACACACACACACACACACACACACACACGGGCGCACACGTACAAATGGCAAGAAATGTAAATGTGTTTCACCTTCAAGAGCTGCAAGGCTGGTCCTGTAGGGAGCTGACTGGACTATGTTGGGAAGGCACACTGGGAGAGCTTGGCAGACTCTTCAGTGGTTGATATATGTGGGCTTGGACAGGGTCTCCTTGGGTAGCTTGTGTTGGGCACAGGCACATGCCCCTAGGAGCCCTCATCATGTGTTCATGCCAACATCTTTCCCAATTGCTACAAGTGCCAGCACTGTCATTCCCTGATAAAAGCCTCCTCTGTATTCCAGAACCTGTGTTGCCCATGGGAAGACCAGGGTGCCCCTTCTAAAATTCCCCAATGAATAATTAAGACTATGAAACGAACTGGCTTCCTTAGCTAGGACAACTCTGAAGTGTGTGTGCATATATGTGTGCTTTCTATTTCTTTCTTCCTTTCTGAAATAAATTTTATTATTTTTTAAAAAAACTTATAAACACTGTACACCAAGGCTAAGGCCCAAAATTTAAATGTACACAATTCAATGAACTCTACACTATTAGAATGGGCAAACAGATGAGAGGCTGTGGAGCCTCACATTAAATTTTATACTCAGTATCAAATATATTTTATGCACTTACCCACCATCAAAACCAAAAAATCCATAATATGTGGTTTCTATGGGATGTTACCGAGTGTCACTGAAGGCCAAGGTCCAGTTGCTGACACTGGAAATGTTATTTCATAAAACAATTTTCCTTGGACTTTCTGTCACTTTCCCAACCTCTTACTGGTGCAGTGATTCTCAACCTGTGGGTGGCAACCCCTTAGGGGATTGAATGACCTTTTCACAGGGGTCACATAGCAGATATCCTACATATCAGATATTTGCATTATGACTCACAACGTTAGCAAAACTACAGTTACAAAGTGGTAAAGAAAATAATTTTACGGTGGGGGGTCACTACAGCATGAGGAACTGTATTAAAGGGTCTCAGTGTTCGCAAAGTTGAGAACTATTGTACTCGTGCTTGCTAGAATCCCCTTCTAAATAGACTACTTATCTTTAAGTCCTGGTTTCAGGGTCTTCTGAGGGAATCTAAGCCTCTACTGGAATATATGCTGTGTTCATTTACAGTATACATGCATTTAGAGTATCCAGAGTGGTCCTCTTTGTGATAAGACTAGAAATGACCTAAGAGTTCGCCAATACAAGAATGTTGTGGCATACTGGTTTGATGGAATGGCTTTGGAAAGAAGGGATAACTGTGTGTGTGTGTGTGTGTGTGTGTGTGTGTGTGTGTGTGTGTGTAAGATTAATGTTAAAACTCAAAAAGCTAAATTATACTGGTGGCTAGGGATGTTCATAAGACTGTTAGGACCCTTGAAATAAATCAAGAGGCAATACCCCTAAGTTGAACTATTGAGGAAGTTTTTTGCCTCTGAGGAGTTTGGATAAGGAACATCATATATTCCATCTGGAGTGCTGGCAATATTCAATCTGCTTTAGAATGTAAGCATGTATTTGTCTATGTTGTGTATCAGTTTTCTCTGATAATAAAACTTCTGTCTTGAAGGGAAGTTTGTAAAGGCACTGACTGTTAGAAAAAGTCAAACAATACAATGTCCTAAGGAGAGGTAAAACATTTACTCCCATAGGGAAGCTCCTGAAATTCAGGAAGTAAACAACACAGAGGTTCCTGGAAGTCCCTGAAACTGACCAGAAACACTAAGCTCCTCCCTCCGCAAGTATAGATATGCAGCAAGGACAGCTGTGAGATTCTCTCAGGGGGAACTCTTTCTGGAAGAGGCTTGGACCAATTGAGGCACCTAGAAAGGACACTTTTTTCAAACTTATTGAGCTGTCTGCGAGCTGCACAGTGTGCTCCGGGTCTCAGCTTTTGTGAACTCTTACACACACTGGGATGGGCCTTTGGTGATGTCACTCAGAATCATTTCTTATAAGTAACTCCTGACCCACACTCCTGTCAGTAACCCCAGTAAAGCGCACTGGTCACCACGGTAGAATCTGGTGGTCTCCTCTCTTTGGTTTGTCATTGTTCCCTGCTTGGGGTAAGTGGGTATTTGATCATGCCTTCCCAGGAACGGTGTTCATAACACAACAATGTGTTACGCACTTCAAGATATATTTTGCCTCCACAGTAATACATTTGAAAGGGGCATAGATTGTTTTTCCTACATATCACAAATGACCTATTAAAAAGGCAACGGGAAGATACGCCCTTCACGACGGTCATGGGTAACTACTAATGACTTTAACCAAACAGTGGAAAGGACAAATCTCAAACTCTTTTTTTCCTTAAGAAAGACATAAAGATTGGAACACGTGGGGCTTTGACCTATATGCAGTCAGGAAGATGTAAGTCGTTTATTAATTGCATCCTGCTCTGTAACCCTCTGGAAGAGTAGAAGAGTAAGGCAGACAAGACAAACTTAGAAACAAAAGATAGGAAGAAAAATAAGACCTGGCAGGGCTAGAGACACTTCTAGCAAAGGTCACTAAAGGCGCTCATGGCAGAGAAGCCAATGCATCCACAGGGCAGAGCAGATGTATGGGACTAGGCCCAAGTGTGTATGGGAACCTGACGTGTGCTTGAGAGACATTTACAATAGGGATGAAGATGATGACCAGAATGTAGTTCTAGACTGAGCAGTTCTCCCTCTGAGAGGGAGACTAGCTTGATCTCAGCTTTATGCTGCCATACCTCCTTGTCATGGCCTCTCACCCTCTAGAACTGAAACCCAAATAAACTGTATAAGTCGCCCTGGTCAGGGTGATCTGTCACAGAGACCAGAAAGGAAGCAATACATTAGGTTCCATAAAACAGCATGGGACCATGTCTGATAGTAGACACTTATAATTCTAGTATCCTAAAGTCCAAAGCAGGAGAATCTTGAGTTCGTGAGTTCACGGGCTACATAGAAAATTCTAGGACAGCCTGAGCTCATCTCAAAGAACTGAAGCTAAACTGAACAAAGCCAACGCCAACCTCAACCAAACAACCAAAACCAATTAGCACGGGAGACAATACTTTGCAAAATACAAAGGATTTCTCTGCAGAATACGTGAAGAACAGAAAAATATTAATGTAAAGAAAATAGAGACAAAGTATGGGAACAGGACATTGTCAAAAGGAAATGGATGTTGCTGGAAAGTAGGTGAGTATCTCCATATTCACTGGAAGTAATAGAAAAAAAAATCACCAAGAAACCACAAAGTCTATTTTAACTCATTTACCACGAAGAGGATAAGGGGTTTCTTATTGGTAGGTGTGGAAGAGCAGAGCATCTCTTAATGTCTACCATAGGAAGCATTTGCACGGGCACACGGGCACACGCAGGTGTTTGTGCAAAGTAGGTTATCAAGAAAAAGAACTCAAAGGATCAACAGCCTTGTCCTTTATGGTTGGTTGGTCTGTAACTGTAATCACAGCACCCAGGAAGCTGGGGTAGGAGAATATGTTCTAGGCAAGACGGGGCCAAACAGGAAGTCTCTCAAACAAGAACAATAATAAAGGCTGTCCAGCTGCTCGGCAATACAAGGATGACTAAATGAAATTGTCAATTTTATGTCATACTGTGCTACAGTGGGAGCTGACATGTACTTTAAAGGAAACTGAGGAGCCCTGGAACAACGAGGCCTATGTGAAGCCCTCATATCAAATCAACACTCACGATACTTTTGCGTGATAAAATCTCTACAGGTACGTGTGTAGGTAAATGGAACGCATGCCTGGATGGGCAGACTCCTTTGCAGCCCAAACAGAGCTTTCCTCAGAGAAGTAACGTAGGAGAAAGAGATTAAGGGGAGCAGGCAAAGGGGACTTTACCGCAACTATTTATAGTTTGATTTTTACACTGACAAAGGTTTTATTGTTTATTGTTCATTAGGATTGCTTCCATTTATTTGGTGTTTTAAAAATTATTACTACTATTGTTATTATTTTCAGATACAAGTTCTCTTTTTTGGATATTTACTTACATTCCAAATGTTGTCCCCTTTCCCATTTCCCCTCCAGAACCCCCTTATCCCATCCTCCCTCCCCCTGCTTCTATGAGGGTGCTCCCCCATACACCCACCAACCCACTCCTGCCTCCCCACCCTGGCATTCCCCTACACTGGGACATTGAGCTGACCAAGAGCCTCTCTTCCCACTGATGTCTGACAAGGCCATCCTCCATTACATATGCGGCTGGAGTCATGGGTCTCTCCATGTGTACTCTTTGGTTGGTGGTTTAGTCCCTGGGAGCTCTGAGGAGTCTGGTTGGTTGACATTGTTGTTCTTCCTATGGGTTGCAAACCCCTTCAGCTCCTTCAATCCTTTCTCTAACTCCTCCACTTGGGCCCCCGTGCTCAGTCAGGTTGGCTGCGAGCATCTGCCTCTGTATTCGTCAGGCTCTGGCAGAGTTACTTTTAATGTATGTGTTTAGGTATTTCACCCGCCTGTATATCTATGCACCATGTACATGCAATGCCTGCAGACGCCAAGAGAGGGCACCAGAGCCCCTGGAACTGGAGTTCCAGGCTGTAGTGAGCCACCACTTGGGTGCTGGGGATTGGATTTGTCCTCTGGAAGAGCAGCTAAGTGCCTGCTCTTAGCCACTGAGCCATCTCTCCAGCCCCAACAACAAGACTTTAATGCAATGCCTAGGTAAACTGAAAGAAGGAGAGTAATATTACAGCAGAACTTTGTTTAATTATTTTCAAATGTTAAAAAATTGAGCATCCATTACAATATAATTACATTTTTCTGTGTAAAATATATTATATAATGTAAAATTTGCCAACCTATACACACCACACACACACACACACACACACACACACACACACACACACACACACAGTCTCTTGATGTAGCATAGGCTGATTTGAAGACTTGATCTTACTCTCTCTGTCCATTCAGTCTGTCAGTGCTGGGTCACAGGTCACTGCACTCAGCTCTCATCGTAACCATTTTTAACTCTTAACTCTAGCCCATTAAGCAGTTCTGTTTTCCTTCCTCCCTGGCAACTACCATTCTGTTTGTTCTCACTTTCTTTCCTTCTGCTGTTTGCTTGTTTGTTTGTTTTAGGAGCAGTTTCACATAGCCCAGGATGGCCTTGAACTTGCTATGCAGTAAAAGATGACCTTGAATTCCTGGATCATCCTGCCTTTGCCTCCCCAGTGCTGAGATTACAGGCATTCGCCAACCCACATCTGCTTTCTGTTTCTGTGTGACTTACTATGCTAGACACTTTATAGTAAAATCATACAGTATTTGCTTTCCAGTAACTGCCTTATAATGTCTTTAAGGCTCACTTATATCACACCATGAATCAGAATGAACTTCCTTCCCTCTCCTCTCCTCTCCTCTCCTCTCCTCTCCTCTCCTCTCCTCTCCTCTCCTCTCCTCTTCTCCTTCTCCTCCTTCTCTCTCTCTGTCTCTCTCTCTGTCTCTCTCTGTCTCTGTCTCTCTCTCTGTCTCTCTCTCTCTCTCTCTCTCTCTCTCTCTCTCTCTCTCTCTCTCTCTCTCAATTCTTTCATATAAGCTCTTGCACTGTAGCCCAGACTGGTCTCTAAGTCCCAGTCCTCCAACCTCAGCTTTCTGAGTACTGGAGTTATCAGCCTGTGCCACCATGCCTGTCAAAATTTCCTTCTTTTCAAAGGCTAATAGTCCAATACATGTTTTAATGCATGGTGTTTGCTCACTTATCTGCCCATGAACGCTGAAGTTCCTCTCTTTGTCTATAGCAACAAACGAAGGTGTGTATTTGTGTACAAGCATTTCCTGAGACCTCGTGTTCTGTTCTTTTCAAGTATGGACCTAGAGGTCGTATTGCCAAACAAAATATTTAATTCCCGCTACCACTCTGCTTCCACCCTTAGCACTTTCCATTCCCATTGGTGGTACCTAAGCCTCCAGTCTCTCCACATCCTTCCCAACAGTTATTTTCTACTTGATAGCAGCCATGCTAATAGCCCCCCCCCAAACGTCTTACTAAAAGAACAAAACAGCAGAGTGTTGAGAAGGGAAACTCTAGCACGGCCACATGCATGCTGAGTTCAAAGCATGAATGCCCACCATCCTTCCTTATCTGGGCTGCAGAAGGAGCCAATGTGATGTTCACATGCCAAAGCTCCCTCGTTCCTCTCTCTCAAAGGGTCTGCTCTCCTCTCTCTGCTGTCCTGGATGTTTTTCTAAGCACAGGGTCTCACTGTAAGCTTCCCTTCTTCCTCCCCTCTCCCTGGACATCCGCAGGCCAAGGACCGGGGTGCAGCTGTAACCAGACCCCGTCGTAGCTGCTGGGCTGTGCAGGTGGATCAGAAGTAATGGCATTAGGCGATCACTCAGGGAATACAACTGTAATTACCCCTCGATGCTTTCTCCGGGATGACCACATGCAGAACACCGGGAGGGGAGAGAGGTAATGAATCATCAAGTGAATTAACTGGAAGCTGCTCTAATTAGCGTTGTAATCTTTCATGAAAACACAAATGAATATGAAATAATGTGGCCACGAAACCACCAGGACAATTAATGCTTGGGAGTAATTTGGGGTCAGGCAGGGATTCTGGAGGTTGTTTCCACAGCCTGGAACATTGACAACTCAGAGGCCATGGCTTCAAACCCTTACCCAAGCAAATGCGTTGTTGCATTAAGAAGAGCAACAGCTGGTTTTGTTTTGTTTTGTTTTGTTTTTCTTATTGAGATTGGTGGACACGGAAGCAAAGACTATGGTGTGAGCACAGCAGCCGCTCAGTTTCAATCCAGTTGAAATGGATTTGGCCAGGGTGGTAAAGAGGCAGGGTTTGGGCAAGTTGAGAACAGGAAACACGGACGGGAAGGGGGAGCCATTTTCCTAAGGACCAGTAGCCACAAGAGCCCCTTGGTGTAGATGAAAACATCTCTTGGTTAAGACCACATTCCCATGCTGGACTTATTATGGGTAAGGATAAACTGAACTGGGTGCTTCGGTAGCAATATCTATACGCCAAGTGGAGAATGTTGCTTCGATTAGCAGAACCCTTGCAAAATGGACCCATTTCCTCCCAGCATGAGTCTATAAGGATTCAGCTGGATATACCATGTGTCCATTCAACACTGGGCTCCAATGTGAACCCAGTGAGCTCTGTTAGCCAAAAGCTGTAACTATAAAGGAAGCATTGAATGGAAAGAGTGGATTCACTAGAGGAGTGTCCAGTCTGCAGATTTCATTAATCATTCTTCTGCATCTGCAGGTGACATTCTTAAGAGTGTCACCACTGAAAGTGACACTCACTACTCAGGAGGACAGATGTGTCCAGGTGTCTTTACTAGGGACACCAGAGGTGAATGTGCCAGCACCCAGCCTACTCACAATATCCCTTTTAGTCTACACAGCAACCAAAGTGAGCACAAAATTCTCCTGGGTCTTTAGAGGAGGGAAGTGTGGTACAGAGGCTACATAGCTAGTAATGGTGCCAGAGAAAAACTGGGGTTGACTCCCATGCTCATGTGGCATGCCAAACAAACCAACACGCATGCGCGCACACATACATGCCCCTGAGCATGCATGTACACTTCCCTGTGGAGGAGCCACTGAGGCAAAGTCTCCTGCTGCTACTCAAAGGAGCTATATAAGGTTAGCAGTGAACGTTGTCGGTATTAGCAATTAGCAACCATTTGCTACACATAAGTTGTTCTGAGCATCTATATGCATCCTCTGACCTTGTCTAAGCCCAAAGACAAATACATTAAGCCTTAAAGAGTTTGTAAGACTGACTATTCTAATGAATTCTAAAGTATCCAAAGGGAAGGTAACAGAGCACTTCTTTGGGACTATTTTGGAAGTATTAATCCAGTGCTTAAGGAATGCCAGCCCTCCACTCTCCAATCATATTTCTAACACCAAAAAGGGCCAATGGAATGGTTACTCGGTGAGATCCAGGATAAAAGAAGAGTGTTACCCGCAGGAGAGCAGGCCCAGAGATAAGGCTACCCCTGTGTCTCTTTTCCAAAGATGGGGGAGGGGGGCATTGAGATTCACATCTCTTGTATCAAGTAAGAGTCCCATGAAAAAATTTACAAATTGTAACACTAAGCACTGAGTAGGCAACAGGCACAAAACACAAAGACATTGGAATGCCAAGGTAAACAAGCTTAATATCACGAGACAGCACATGCCTACTAAGGCTGAAACCTCTTCACATCCACAGTGTGCTGACTACTTGTTTTTGTCAACTTGACACAAACCTAGACATATGGGGAATAAGGAATCTCAATTGGGGAACTGCCTCCATCAGATTGACCTGTGAGCATTTCTTAATTGCTAATTGATGTAAGGCCACCCAGCCCACTGTGGGTGGTACCATCCCTAGGCAGGTGGCCCCGGGCTGTATAAAAATGATATCTGAGTAAGCCAGTAAGCAGCATTCCTCTGTGGTCTCTACTTCAGTTCCTGACTTTGGGTTCTTGCCGTGAGCATCTGGCCTGGCTTTTCTTGATGATGGATTATAACCTGTAAGCCAAATAAACTCTCCCCAAGCTGCTTCTAGATATGGTGATTGTCACAGCAATGGAGAAGCAAACAAGGGAAAGGGGAGCTGTGTATCATAGGTATCATTGCCTATGTACGCAGAACAAAGTTATCTACCCAATGGAACTTGAAAACATTTTCTAATTTAAAAATCTTAAACATTATGAAGTAAAGAGAATTTAATTATGGGAGCTATATAGAGCACGACGATATGTTTGTCAAAATCACTTCTAGGGCTATAAAATATTTTCCCTTTTCAGACAGTGTAGTGAGAGCACCTTAAATATCTATGCTAGTACCATGTCCCAGAGTACAGGTCTTGGAAATCAATGAGCTCACCTCTCTGAATTAAGTATGCACAAACGAGTGCAGCTGACGTGCATATAAATCATCTCAAGTACCAGACCATTAGGAGACAGGCAGAGAAGAAAATGCAAATGAACACGTTATCTGGGGCATGCTCACTAATGGAAGACGTCCCTTAACATCTGTACAGAGAATTGTGACAAAACACTCAAGTTCTTTTTTTTTTTTTTTTACTCCTGCTTACCATTTGAAAAAAAAAGTATGATCCAGAAGTAGAACCTGAGGCTTAAACACAAGACAAAATTCAAGACACTGGTTGACTTATAAATGAGGATACTGTGTCTTTTGGATACGGCCTCCAAATGCTTCTGTAGCCATTGGAAAACCACACGACTTCTGCATCTTTGTTTTGGTTTTATCAATACAGAATAACCACGCTCTAACACCCAAAAATAAACAGCCATTAAATACATAGCCAGCAATACAAAATCCCCTAGTAACCTCTGGGAGGAAACTCTAATCCCGCCAACACCCACTACACACCGGGGCGTTGTGACAGGTTGAGGAGAACATGAAGCAGTGCAAATCTTGGGGTCTTAGACTGCTGTGATCAAAATAGGGAAGCTCAGGCATGTCCTACAGGGGCACAGCACCCACAGGCATGGTTCCTGTCCTTATGGCTGTCAGATGCTTTTGCTCCCACATTTACCTTCTCTCTGCTGCCACATCGGTATTGTTCTGGTAGACATCCCTTCATGTTCATATGTCACTAAGAGAGTGTCTTCCTACGCGAACAAATGAGTCAAAATATGCATCATGAGGTAGAGCACCAAGAGAGATTTGAAAGCTTCAGTCCCTTGCCTTCTCCTGTACCCTACTGCCATGTAACCCAATAACAGACTCCTCTCTGTCTCTAGGTTCAGCCGTGTGAGGTGCTGTCATCAGTGGGAGGGCAGAGATAGTTACTGTTCGGATATTTTAGCTCGGCTATCACAGTGACTGGGCAAAGCTGTCTGGGATCAGCCTATATCAGCTGGTTTCGGTCAATACATGAGAAATAAGTGTTAATTGTCAGGTCATATGAATCTGGAGGTGATATATTACATACATTTACTATACAACAGTATCAATATCAATACATATCTTTGTATATTTACTATACAATGTATTTTGTATAGGAAATTCTATATTTGCTATACAATGTATCAATAAAATTTGTTCTTCTTATACTTTGTTTCCCCTTAACACCCAAAGGCATTTTGTCTCTTGGGTCATTATGTTAGGCAGGGGTTTCCATAAGGAAACCATGAAGATAACATCACTCTGCTACCTGATAGTACCTTCATGTCTAATACATGTGCTCTCCAAGGTGGACGTATTATTCCCATTTTATAAAGGAGAAAACAGAGGCTCGTGGAAATTAGGTTAGAACTACGCGAAGGCAGAGTTATGTACCTGAGCCTGTACACTTCTAAACCCAAAGATCATTGCACTGTGCACCTGCTGTTTTTACTGTTTCTGTAAGATCAGTCAGGGTAAGGACCAGCAAGATGGCTCCTGAGGCCCCACGGTGGAAGGCAATGAACCAAACTCCACAAGTTGTCCTCTGACTTCCGTCCACGTCATACCACATATGTGTGCCTGCGTGCACACCAACACACACCACAGGTACACAAAGTAAATAAGTAGATGTGAAAAAAATGATTTGCAAGGAGAGAAGATCAGCAAGGAGAGAAGGAAGAAAGGAAGAGAAGGAGGGGCAGGAGGAAGAGGTAGCAGGAGGAGGAGGAGACAGGGAGGAGGGGCAGGAGGAGGAGGAGACAGGGAGGAGGGGCAGGAGGAGGAGGGAAGAGGAGGGGGCAGAAGGAGGGGTAGGAGGAGGGGAAGGAGGGGGCAGCAGGAGGAGGTGGGCAGGAGGAGGGAGGAGGAGGAAGGGACAGGAGGAGGGAGGAGGAGGAAGGGACAGGAGGAGGAAGGAGGAGGAAGGGACAGGAGGAGGGAGGGGAAGGAGGAGGGAGCAGGAGGAGGAGGAAGGAGGAGGAGCATGTTTTCTTTAATCCCTTTGAAGCAGCCTGGAAGTGCCTCAGGGTGGGGCTCACCAACTAGGAAATGGATGCTCCTAGATTCATAGCCTTGGGATTTAAATATAAATTTAGGTTACAGATAATTAAAATGATTTACAAACCAGTCTCTCTGGTTTGCTAACCAGGCTTTCCGGCCCTGCTGCTCCAAGGTGTGTGGCATTTCCGGCTTTGGAATGAAGCAGAACAGCCTTTATCAGCAACCAAGCAACTAGAAGTGCCGTTTGAGCCACGCTAGACTGGCTTCCGGCTAACTGTGGGTTAACACTGAAATCTCCGTCTAATTACATAAGCGAATATTCCTATCAATTATCTTACCACCCAGTTGAAAAGAGCTGCCAGAAAGGCAACAGGGGCTGGGACTATAGCTCAGTTGTAGAGCGCTTAACATGCGTAAAGCCACGGGTTCAATACTCTGTGAGGACAAAGGAAGGGAGCAACAATGGAGGTGTGCAAGCATACACAACCTACTCTCAGGATGACTGGGATTCACGGATTCTAAAGTCCAAAGTGATATGAAAAGCATTGCAGTGGATATGGCTACAGATGGCAGACAGGGGCAACAAGGATATGACTTTCCCCCTAAAGCCACAGAAAGGGGAGCCACAGTGTGTGTGGGTGGTGGTGGTAAAGAGAATGATGAGCTAAGGAGCTGTGTTGTGCTGTTTGGGCAGATGACTATACTTAGATGTGCAGGGTCAACTCAGCTGGAATGATGTCATCAAGGAAGAACAGAGGAGGTGAGGAAGGAAGAGGACGGAGAAGAGGGGAGGCATTCCGGTTGGAGAACGCAGTTATACATGGGCTTGATAAACAGGATAAGGCATGAAGCAGAACTGCCTGGCTGGAGCTGGCTACCTAGGGGAGCGAGGCACAGAAAAATGGGTCCCCTTTCAACTGTTCATTACTCTGTATTCCTTGTCTTACTACTGTGATCTGAAGTCCTGGTTAAGACTTAACTCTAAGACTACCTTTAAAATTAGTCTTCATCAGTGGTACTGGTGAGAACTTGATGATGAAAAATATTCAATATTTGTAAATGATGCAATAATTCTTATTTAAGTCCCCCCATAATATTATGTAATAACTCGGGGGTGTCTATAATGGTCAGAAAAAGTATCCTGTAAAGTATTTCTAAATTCATTCACAAATATTTATTGACCTGATATATGTATCTAACCTCTGTCCTCTCAGACTTAGTCAAATGGGGTCACACTGTCAAGTGAACAGGTGGTCCATGCTGTGTTCCAAATGCAACAGGAAGGGTAGCTCACAAGTATCTCAACTTAAGAGGCCAGGGAACACTTCCTAGAGCCAAGACCGGAAGCTGGGTTCCAGTCCATTGAGTGAGGGGGAAACGCTTTGGCTTAAAGCATTAGTCTGGTGTTTGAGGAATTACAGCAAGGGCAGCTTGTGTGAATGTATGGGACTATAAGAGGAAGAAGTCACAGATCAGAACGCACAGGGGCAGTGTGTCCCACTCATGGACCTGGATGTGGCTAATTTATGCTTGACAGATGAAAGGAGGAGGAGGAGGAGGAGGAGGAGGAGGAGGAGGAGGAGGAGAAGGAGGAGGAGGAGGGAGAGGAAGAGGAGGGGAGGGAGGAGGAGCAGGAAAAGAAGGAAGAGCAGGAGCAGGAGGAGGAGGAGGAGGGAGAGGGAGAGGAGGGGAGGGAGGAGGAGCAGGAGGAGGAGGATCTGAACTGATATCCTGACTTATAGAATAAGTTTGTATACGAGGTATTGTTATTCAAAGACTGAATAAAAATCTCAAATTCGATGGTGGTGAGAAAGGCTGAAGGATGAACAAATGAGTTCACTCAAAGATAAATTGTGTTTGAGGCCATTTAGGCAAAGATGACCCAACACAAATGGAAACAGGTTCCTGGAGCTTCAGAGAGAGGGAGAGAGATACCAGGGCTGGAGAGAGACCTGGAGTCCTTAGTATAGGGAGATAATAATCACATCGATAAGATCTTCCAGGGTGAGGAAACACAAATGGCCAATTAATATTTGAAAAGTGTTCGATATCCTTAGCCATCAGGGAAATGCAAATTAAAACTACACTGGGATTCCATTTTATCCCAGTCCAAATGGCTATCCTGGAAGAAACACACAGTGGTGAACATCAGAGTGGATATGGGGAAGAGGGACCCTTAAGTACTGCTGAAGAGATTTCAAACTAGCAAGGCCAGAGGAGAAATCAGTTCGTAGTCCTCCTTCACCCCCCACCCCAGAAAACCCCTGAAAACGGACTGTAGAAAATTGAGTGTGTGAGGGTCCGAGTGGGTGTATGTTGACTTGGGCTGGCCACGTGAAGGACTCTGGAGCCTCAGATCCATGGGAAAATGGCAAAGTCTTCCCTTCTGGTCTGTGCGGATGTTGGTAGTATGTAGACAATGTCCACCATAGCTTTTCCCCCTGGATATTTACAACACTGCTCCCTGTAGAGAGTGTTTATGCCACAGTTAGCCAAGCCTGTCTCCTCATTCCAGCTGTCCGTCCGCCACAAACCCCACCCCTTATTGAGCTTTATGTAATAACACTGCTTCCCAGTTCAACTCTAGGAAATAAACACCCTGCATTTCAGAGATGGTATGCGTTCCTCAACCAGCCAATCCCAGAGCTTCTCTGTGTGTCTGTGTTGTATTTTCTTCTTTGTTTGCCACCCGAGTCAGATCTATCCATGGAGTCATTCTGGATGCTGTATAAACTACCTTATGGTCCAGCTATACCACTTCTAAGTCTATCCCTGAAGGATCCTAGATCCGTGTACTACACATATACTACACATGTATGTTTACTGTTGCACTAGCCACAGTAGCTGGAGAATGATAGCCCAGATGCCTATTAACAGACAAATGGATAAAGAAAATATAGCACATAGACACATATTTCATTCAGCTATAAAGAAGAACAAGATTGTGACGGTGGCTGCAAAGTATATGAGACTGGGAAGCACTGTTTCTCCAAAGACACCAGGCACAGAAAGATGAATATCATGTGGAATCTAGATTTACATGTATACACACACATACTCACACACACAAAGACATACAGAGACACACACCTACATACATGCATACAGAGAGAGAGATGCATGCACACAAAGACTCACAGACAGATGTACATATATACACACACATACACACTAATACAAAACAAACACACTCATATAAACTGACAAAGAGATACACCCAAACACACACACACATGAAGAAGAAAGAGGAGAAGAGAGGACTAAAGTTAGTGAGGGCAACAGAAGATACGCCACATGAGAGGGACTGTTTGAGAGGGAGGAAGGGAGACTCCGAGAGACAGGGAGAGAGGAAGGGAAGGCACTGAGGAGACAAATAAGCACAAAGTGTAATGACATACATTTAGAAAAATGTTACAAGGAAACTCATTATTTTGCATTCTATCTCAAAGTTTAGATTAAAATATTAAAAAGAAAGATCTTCAATGTTGAGTATCATGAGTGAAGAGAATCACACACCCAGGGGAAACACTGCTCTAGAGGGACACAGTGAGAGGATGCTGGAGCAGAGGCTAGGAATGTGTACCCAGGAACTGAGATGTGAACTCCAGTTACAATGACAGTAGTAAATAGAAGCAAGTTTTGGATTTAGGAATGGCTGGGATCGAACTGCCAAAGATTGAGGCTAACCGCACAGGTAAGGGACACTTTGGGCTACAACAAGCCTTTATAGCAATAGAGGGAGGAGATTAAAGTGGGATGGGGGGACATTTTTAACAGGAGATGGAAGTGAGGGCCTGAGGATGCTGATGTGATGAAGCCAGTTGAAAGGGAGAGGTGAAGGGAAGGGTAGGGTCCTGAGGAGAGAAGAGAGCCAGAGGCTCAGAACAAGTCAGAGGTTCAATACCAAGGCCATTTCTCCCTCTTTAGAAAAATGGAAGAGAGGGTCAGGGGCAAGACACAGAGTGTGAATAAAGAACCTGTTCCTGTACCTTCAGTGTGACCCAGAGTGAACTTTGGTACATGGTAGGACCCAACTGAGTCCATTAAAAAAACATCCTATATATGTTAAAGTTAGGGGTCTATTTGGAAAGGGGCTGATTTGAAAAGATGTTAAGCTATTCAACGTTGAAAGTCAAAGACTACAGAAGCACTTGTCAAAGTGCATTTCAAAAGCCACACTGAGTCCATCACAATGACAATAAATTCAGACTACTACACTGCGAGAGAGAGAGAGAGAGAGAGAGAGAGAGAGAGAGAGAGAGAGAGAGAGAGAGAGAGGAAGAAGGGGGAGGAGGAGGAGGAGGAAAGAAGAAGAAGAAGAAGAAGAAGAAGAAGTAGTAGTAGTAGTAGTAGTAGTAGTAGTAGTAGTAGTAGTAGTGAGGAAAGGAGAGGAGAGGAGAAAGGAGAGGAGAGGCTCTGCTGATTGTCAAGGCTTCACCAGAAAAGATTTTCAAAAGTATAACCCAATACCTGCTTAGAAAGGGAATCTGAAATTTGAGATCACAAAGCTTGAAGAAATCACTTTAGTCAGAGCTTTCGAAATGCTCTCGAAACTAGTTTTTAGATATGACCAGTTATCTTCATAAAGAGCCACCTAAAACTTTAACATGAATTGCCAGGGGAAAAGAAATGCATGTATTATGCCCATGGCCTTCTTGGGAAGGAGCTGCTGTCACTAGCTATGCTCTGCCTCCCCAACAACCACTTAGTAATAGATTAGGCCAGGACTAGAGTTCCTTAAAATAAAGGAAAAGAGGGCTTTATATGTTCATTAGTTTCGGGGAACTTGAGGTATTTTACTAAAAGTCAGAAAGATGCAAACTGTGCCCAATTATTGACCGATGGGACTCCTCACATGCTTCTGAGTACCAAAGGCCAGACAGAGCCAGAGGTCAGCACCTAGAGTCAGCTCTTGCCTTCTCCTGAGTAGCCTCAACATCTTGGCTCTTTCTGTGTTGGGGGAGCAACTTGAACTAAATATCTCCTTAAACACAGCCCCATCACCAGTGACCACTGAGCAGCTAAACTTGGACTTTAAGTTCATATGTCTTTTTTTCCTTTTTTTTTATTATTATTAACTTGAGTATTTCTTATATACATTTCGAGTGTTATTCCCTTTCCCGGTATCCGGGCAAACATCCCCCTCCCCCCTCCCCTTCCTTATGGGTGTTCCCCTCCCAACCCTCACCCCATTGCCGCCCTCCCCCCACTTGCAGCCTTATTTATAATAGCCAGAAGCTGGAAAGAACCCAGATGCCCTTCAACAGAGGAATGGATACAGAAAATGTGGTACATCTACACAATGGAATATTACTCAGCTATCAAAAACAACGACTTTATGAAATTCGTAGGCAAATGGTTGGAACTGGAAAACATCATCCTGAGTGAGCTAACCCAATCACAGAAAGACATACATGGTATGCACTCATTGATAAGTGGCTATTAGCCCAAATGCTTGAATTACCCTAGATGCCTAGAACAAATGAAACTCAAGACGGATGATCAAAACGTGAATGCTTCACTCCTTCTTTAAAAGGGGAACAAGAATACCCTTGGCAGGGAAGAGAGAGGCAAAGATTAAAACAGAGACTGAAGGAACACCCATTCAGAGCCTGCCCCACATGTGGCCCATACATATACAGTCACCCAATTAGACAAGATGGATGAAGCAAAGAAGTGCAAACCGACAGGAGCCAGATGTAGATCGCTCCTGAGAGACACAGCCAGAATACAGCAAATACAGAGGCGAATACCAGCAGCAAACCACTGAACTGAGAATAGAACCCCCGTTGAAGGAATCAGAGAAAGAACTGGAAGAGCTTGAAGGGGCTCGAGACCCCATATGTACAACAATGCCAAGCAACCAGAGCTTCCAGGGACTAAGCCACTAACTAAAGACTATACATGGACTGACACTGGACTCTGACCTCATAGGTAGCAATGAATATCCTAGTAAGAGCACCAGTGGAAGGGGAAGCCCTGGGTCCTGCTAAGACTGAACCCCCAGTGAAGTTCATATGTCTTATAATGGGGTCTCTCTGAAACACTGCTGCTGATTTAGTGTGGGAATTCTGCTTACTACTGTGAGGCTTGTGCTTTCAAAAGCCAGCAGCACACAGTTGGAGAGCAGAAGCCCTCATTTGCATACATTCCGGGGGAAAGGGGCCACCAGGCACAAAGCTTAGAAGAGAGTCCGGGTCTTAAAACACGTGTTGAGAGTGTCAATCACTTCCTTTGAACGCGACAGGGAGAAAGAAGCCACATCTGGACAATTCCACCCTGCCTTCTTGCACAGACATCCTGCTCTTCCCCCTTGGGAGGAAAGGTGGGTTATCTTATTTGTTTTTCCAAGAAACCATCCAATGTGAGAGGAAAATCTGAGGCGCTATCCCCCGGCACCTCTCTGGGCACAGAAATCTTCAGGACTGGAGTTATGTCCCTACTCAGACATCTATCTCCCTGATCTAGGCAGAGGGTCCTACAGCCAGGCACCGCAGCTGGAGGGCTGCTCCGTGGCGCTGTTCAAGGTGCTGAAACTCTTTAAGCGTGCAGGCTACAACCCACCCACAAGCACTAGGCTGGGGGTTGTGGGCGAGGCTCCTGGCTGGGCAGACAGGGGGGAGATGATGTCAAAAACAGCTACACCCCATAAAACCACAGTCAGCCCCACCCTTAGCCTTCAAGTCTACTTCACTGACTCAGGTCTTTGTTTTTCTCTTCCTCACCCTCACCATATCTCCTTCTCTCTAGTCTCCTTTACAATATTTTACCTCCGTGGATCAGCTTATCAATCATAGTCTTCTCTGGCACCATCAGCTATGCCATTCTTCTTCCACAGATGGCCACTCCTCTTTGGTCCCACACACATTTCTTGTTTTCTCTGCCCTTCCACCCAACACCACCCAACTGAGCAGGATGTTGTTACCTCAATTGCTCTGTGGTTCAAGACCTCACTCACAGTAGAACTATTGGCTGGTTTCTCCTTGACAATGAAACAGAGGCTTGATTTTCAAAGGAGCATGGGAAGGCCTCCTATGATATATATCTAAGACGGTAGTGTTAGCAGCGGGCAGCAATGCGAAAGATAGGGAATGAAGCATCAGCATGAGACAGGAAGTGAAGGAAGGGGCCTTGGGTGAGGTGGAGCTGATCACAGATCAAGACTCTCAGCAGGTGCAACTGCAGTTACCAGCGTCTCTGTAGCAAGCCTTGACTCTGCTCCTACTCTAGTCCGTACCTTCTGCTTGATCCAAGTAATGCATCCATTGTTTATGATCAAAGCGCTGTGTGCACAGTTCTATTTACTGTAACGCATAGTAATAGAGGGAACAAAAATAGACTAGGGAGGGTTAGTGGGGGGAGTGTGTGTGTGTGTGTGTGTGTGTGTTAGTGAGCACGCATGCGCTCATGCTCAGATCAAAACTGTTTAATCAGCAATACTGTGATTCAGCAGTTGGGAAATGTAAACAATTGGTGAAACTGCTTGCTTTGGTCAAAACCTTGGAGAGGCCCAAGAGACTGGGCCAAACTCCAAGGAAGGCAGTGCCAGCAAGATGCCCCCTCCCTTGGACAAGGGGCAGAGGCTGGCTCCACCAGCAGATGACTAGCGTGACCTTTGGCTTTTGCACACACATTTGGGTTGGGGTTAATGGCACTTTGCAGGGAGCTCCAATTGAGTAAACAAAAAAAAAATGCCTTGCCCTGTTCTAATGGATCACATTATTCCAAGGCCCATGCCTTCATCTGGGCCCCTGCAGCTGCTCTGCAGGTCAGGCTACCAATAAAGCAATTAGCCAATGAGAAAACTCTTCTTCCCGGAGGGGGACTCTGGGCATTTTGCTGCAGTTGCTGCCCTTTGCTTTGGATTGTTTTTGTTTTTTAACAGGCAATCTGCATCAATTGGAGCCTCTTACATCAGACTCCAGAATAAGGGCAGTGAAATTGTGTGTTTGCTAAAGGTGATATTTTTAAGGGGCTAATCCCTTGTTCAACACAACCTAGAGAGCCCACTGCTTCCTGTTCAATTAACCTGAACCATAGCTGAACTCTGCCCTTTGAACCCACTCGGCAGATAAATACATTAACTCACCTAAGGAATCATTAATATTTTTCAATCATGTAAGACAAACATGAGTGTACAAAAACAATCTAAGAGATAGCCAATGGAGAAGGGTCCATGTGCCATTTTGAAAAAAAAAATCATGAATTGATGTAACTTACGGAACAAAGAAGGGCTGGAAAAGAAAGGATGGAGCTGTGCCAGTAATTCAAGGGACGAAGGGACTTTCGTTTTCATATCTGCAAGCGAGAGAAATGCTAGACCACAGGCGGCAACTCTCACTTCGTCTACAGTGCTCTATGAGAAACCCTGTTCTTCATACCTAAACTGGCTTCTGTGGCTTCCATCACCATGACTCTAAGTCCCTTCTTAAGCAGTTTTGGTGTCCACGATCACATATGGAGTCCAAAATATTGCAATGGTAGGTACCAATTCTATTCTTGATTGTGGCAGAAATAGTGCTTTTACACGAACCGTTTAAATGAGCCAAGTTAGTGGTTCGATGGAAATCCCCTTACATTAGGAAATGCTGTTCCTAAGACACTGCTGGTCTTCGCCTTAGAAACTGACTTTCATTTGTGAGGGGGAAAAAAAAAGGAGGGGAGTTGCTAAATGCATCTAATTTATCTTTATCTCTGCGTGTCATTTCAGAGTGATCAAAACATGCCCAGCTGTGTCACTATATGTTTTGGTCTGATTTAATTTCACTTCCCACAGTTCCGCCTCCTGCCCCCCCCCCGCCTTCAGCCCCCATTTTCATTTTTTGTTTGGCTTGGAATGTCCAGCTACCCTAGATGAGAACACTTAGAGGAATATCATAGGCACGAAGGGTAAATCTATTGAACGAGGGTCTTTAACTATGTGGTTTCCTTAAAGGGAAAGGTTGGATCAATAGGATCAATATGAAAGGTTTCCCTGGCCCTGCATAAAAGGGTAAGGGCTTCTCTTTTCCCTGGTTTAACTTTACTCTCTGACAAATGCAAATCAATGGATCTGTGTTTACAACTGATTCCCTAACAGACTCAGCTTGGGCAAAGCCCAAAGCCTTACCCTAGGAGGTGGGGAGACCAAGCTGCTCCAGGGAGATGCTCTAGGGTAGAATGGGAAATTGCTGGTAATAGCCACCAAGCAAGAACTGGCTTAATATACATCCAGACTCCACTGCCCGTGACCTCTCCAACAAGGGGAGTAAAATGCAAGGCAGACAGGTTCCTTTAAGAATGTCAGGCAGCATAAAGCTCATGTTCTGGGAGCTGGCGAGGCAGTCAATATAGCTTCTTATCAATATAGATCTAACAGGCTGACCATATAGAGGCTGTGCTGAGGTTTCTGCAACAAGAGAGGCTGAACACTTGAGTCCTGTCAGTGCTCATTTTGCCCTTTCTTAGGTGGCAACTGGCGCTTCTTGTTCATGACAAAGCAAACCATGAAAATGGTGGTTTGCCTTTTAAAAATGTGATGCCTTCCAGAAATTCCATGATTTTGAGTCAATACCAGTCACACAGAAATTATTTTCCTTCCTACAGGAGAAGGTATATGTATATTTGATTACAGGAACCAAAGTCTAATGCTGATTAAATTACACTGGAGGTGTGCTTCTAACCCAAACAAAGTCTGCTTTCTACTGAAAGAGTAATGGATCCTCAAGTGGTGAGAGATGCACCAAGGAGGTGTGCAGAGCCTGCTGGCCCTTGGGGAAAATGTGTGTGTGGACTCTTATTCATAGTAAGTGCCCACAGCCTCTAAGAATCCTACTTCCCAAGTGAGACAACCTCTGTCTCTGGGCTCTGTCTCCTCTACCAGGAATCACAAGTCTGGGATATCTAGTTAACTCTCCTGCCTCCCATGTCTCTGCCCAAGTGATCTTTAAGGTCACTGTTTTGCCTGACACTTGGAAATCAAAACACCACCCTCGGAGGCACTAAGGTTGTCTGAAGGGAAGGCTGGGCTGAAGAGGAGTGGCATTGTCTCTCACCAGGAGGAAGTCACTCAGGCTCCTCTGAACCAGAAAGGCTAGAGGACCACACAAGACTTCCTCTTTATCCACTCAGCCCTCACCCTCTGAAGGAAATGGCATTCCTCAGCTCAATGGGGGTGGGGGGTGGGGGTGGGAGAGTCCCTAAAAGACTGAAAGCAAATACTACCCAGAGAGTGTGTCCATGAAGTTTAAGCCCAAGCACCCCGTCTCACCCTCTTCCCCAGAGCCATTTATCCAGACAATTATCTCTATTTAAGCTCTCTTTGTTTCTCTTCCTTTGGCAAGAACCCAGAAACTACAGCTCTCTGCTTCTCCTTTGAGGTTTTCATTTCTCTGGAGATTCCCCAGGATGATACCACCTTTTGCAAAGACATTTTCTGACCACCCTAGCTACCAGCCATGCCCTAAGCTATACTTTCTTCCCAAGAGCTCTTCTTCCTCTGTCCCCTGGTCTCCTGTATACATAGGTATTTTAAATCCAGAGAATTCGAAGGGAGGGACTCATCTTGTATCCAGAGGTGATCGTTAAATGAATGTCTCGAAAGAGAGTCCAGGGTCTGGGCAGTCTTGACTTAAGAATGTAGCTGTTGCTAAGACATCATAAGGACAAAGAAAATGTGGAACAAATCAATTTAATCCTCGTCCTACACATTCCGGCAGGAATCCTGCCATTTAGATTTTAAATGGGGTTGGGGTAATCCAGGAGCTCCACTCTACAAAGACCATACTCAGCCCTCCTAGAGGGGAGAGGGTGACAGACAAGACTGATGTCATCCAGAGCTTATGGATAGTGGACCAATCCAAAGGGAAATCATCTATGCTTCTTGGGGTATCTTGTGACCACGGGCTTTTAGAGACTAGGGTACTTTGCTCCCCTGTTTTAAGGAAAGCCACTGGTGGGAAGATAAGAAATCACCACCCACATTCAAAGCAAAATATAAGATTTAAATCTTCTTTTCTTCTCTCTCTCCTCCATTTTTCTCTTGGAGAAAGTGGTAAAATACCCCTTTCCATCATGTCTAAGACACTCTTGAAGGAAAATATTAGTTTACTCATACATGTGAATATTTTTATAACACGCACGCATGCACACACACACATGTACATACAACCAGCTAAAACAGCTTTTGCTCTCTCTGTAGAAAATTCACCTCAATGCTCCTTCCCAAAGAACAAGCCACCATTTAGCAAGAAAAGGGATTAAGAGTGTAGTTCTTTCCCCTCGCCCATAGATGGAAAGAAAATTTTCTAGAGTTTTCTATCTGGTGGATGATTGGATGTGTGTCTCAGAGCAACCACCCGCCCCCCCACCGCCACCACACACACACCACGGATGGTTCTGTAAGCCTCAGAGTCAGTTGGGAAAATGTGAGGCTGGTGTGCCCCTAGTTGCTTTCCCTAAGACCTCAGCACGTCAAGATAGAGGATGAGGTCCTTCAAAGTGGTTGTCCTGATTAGTTCACAGCAGATCCAGCCACTCTGAGGGGTGAAGCCTAGGCTTTTGGTACTGAGGCTGAGTTCAACAGTTCAACCAACTCTGCAACACTGAAACCTGTAAGGACCCGGCCATACACGGATCATTAAAGTGCGATGCTTACCGACAGCTTTAGACACATTTCTAAACGAATTTCAAAACGAAGAGGCTTTTCAGGACGATTTTGATAGAGGGAGGGAGGAAGGGAGGAAGGGAGGAAGGGAGGAAGGGAGGGAGGGAGGGAGGAAGGGAGGAAGGGAGGGAGGGAGGGAGGGAGAGAGAGAGAGAGAGAGAGAGAGAGAGAGAGAGAGAGAGAGAGAGAGAGAGAGAGAGAACACTAGCCAGAGATCCGTTGGATCAAGTACGATGGTCAAGGGCAGGGAAGACGAAGGCATGTTGTTGTTGTTATTTTGTTTTAGAGCAGGATCACCAATTGTCACCCCAAGTAGCGCAGATTGTTCAGTATACGCAACGGTGGGTAAATGGGACCCAGGAGCCCTGTGCAGGCCAAGAAAACCGTTTATCGAAAATGTAGCTGGCTCCAACGGCTGCTCCCGGGAGGAGTTGCGGTCAGACCTGAGAACCCGGCCTCAGCTGGCGTGGCCGGAGCGCCAGGGATCCTGGGCACTGGCGAGCGCTCTTCTGGGAAGAGCGAGCCGTCCGTCCGACTTACTGGAAACGCGCCGGATCAGGTTCCAGATCAATGAAATCTGGGTCCACACGTTTACGTTATTGTTGCCAGCATTAATGCTCTTTTAATCTTCTAAACATTATCAGCATCGATCTCCCTCCATATACACATTTGTTTGAGAAAGTGACATAACCACACTGTGGAAAGCTTGGAATAAAAATAAATGCGCCGCCCCTCTAATCCACCGCTGCCGGCGGCCCGGAATACTTCTCGGAGCTCGGGTTCACTCAGCTCCCTCGCGGCCCGCCTTCCTCTACAAGTTCCGTCTCAATCTCTGTTCGGAAGGCGTTCTTTGGGGACTAGGGACTTGACACGGCAAGAACACCGGTAGTGAGCTTTACAGTTATTAATCTGATCAGCCAGCAAGCTAACAGATCAGTCTGTTCTGCACCGGTGTGCACTGGGTTTGGCCTCCTGACTCGGATCCCCAAAGTAAACCCCCAGCGGGCTGGGCCCCCGGATTGGACAAACAAGATGGTCGGAAATGTTGGGTGCGAAACGGAAAGAACGTTGTGGCGGAGGCCCACTTCCAGCCCTTCGTTTTAGCAAAAACCTGTCTCCCGCGTCATCTAAAAAGCACCTGTACGGCGCGGCAGGAGATGCGCACGTATGAATGCAGGAGCTATGGGGCGATCAATGATCTGACCACATCCGCTGAGGCGGGCGACAATTGGGCCCGAGGGCATCGAGTTGGCTAAGGACTTTAAAACCTCCTGGACTGAGTAGGCTCTATTCTGTCTGTTTAGGGACTGCTTCCTGGAGAAGGTCTTCACGCAGTTGGCACTGGAGCTCGGCTCCGGGAGGGCCAACAGCGAAGCCTCGCTCCCAGGAGGCAGAAACCTCTGTTATGACGGTAATAGCAGCCACGCTATTGTTTTCCTGCGTTGAGAAAAGCAACAACAACAACAACAACAACAACAACAACAACAACAATAATAGTAATGACCCCCCTCATGGACTCAGGTTCTTCCCTGAGCTCCCGCGGTTCCTCCTAGTTCGCTTTTGTGCGCTGTGCCGAGGCCCTGGAGGATCAAAGCCAGAGAAAGTGTGCTCAAACCTGCGTGAGTTTGTCCTCGCGCCAGGCTAATAAGAACGGCCCAGCGGGATCCCGTCTTGGGCCACTCCCAGCCTATTTGACCGGTTGTTACTACTAGCCGTTCTCACCACCCAGTGAGGGTAGAGTTTCTTTCCCTGACTTCTACTTTGGGACAATCCGAACTTCACTAACTTGGTCCGGAGGAGTCGTCTTTGCTGTATACCCAAGCTTGACAGTAGAAAGACTGGGAAGGTTCATGGGCTGGCTGGACGGCCCAGCTTTCCGGGGTGACTGGTATACTTGACCTAAAAATAGAGCTTGACAATCAGAGTCCCTCTGACCCTTGTACAGATGGGTCTCAAAATGATGAAATGAGAGAGAGAGAGAGAGAGAGAGAGAGAGAGAGAGAGAGAGAGAGAGAGAGAGAGTGAGAGAGTGTGTGTGTGTGTGAAGGTGCTGGGCTGGGACGGCCGGCCATCCTGGGAAGTCACTGACTTGCTTAACCCCAGGGCCCCAAAGACCCGGACTCCGGGATGGTTCCCAGCAGGGTTTCCCACCGATCAATAACAATCAAAGGCCTTCCTTTTCTACTCTGTGCGATTCTGTTCCCTACTCTACCGAGCACATAATACCTATTTACCCATCTCCAGCTTTTGACAGTGTCTGAAGGCACTGATCTACTGACCCCATACCGAAAAGCCCCCTATAACTACTCAATACTTGTAGTTGCCGACAAAACGGCCAGATTTAAAAAAAAAAAAAAAAAGGGAAGGCGCTTGTCCCCATTTCTCCTAAGGTTATAAAACAGACTCACAGTTAAATGTTTGAGCAAAACCGGGTGCTCCGCTTACTTTCCCTGTCTGCGATCCCCGCCGGAAATCACGATACAAGTCTGGAAGGTTTGCCCCAGGAGTCACCTGGCAACTCTCCGGGAGTTTGGGGCTGAGAGCCCCAGGTACCACACTCTTCCTCATCCACTGTAGAAAAGCTCGCTGCAAGGGGAAGCTTTAACTTTCAACACGGACAGAATGCTAGTGTTTTTATACAGCATTGCCCTTTGCCGGACGGGCGTGAGGGGGCGGCAGCGCTCCGAGATGGCCCAGAGAGGAAAAGCTGTCGTGGAGCCCTTTACTGTACCCCTAGGAGCAGCTGCCAAGTTCCTTCTGCGCCCCCCCCCCACAAGCGCAGGAAACCAACCAATGCTTGAGACCCCTTAGAGCTCCTACAGTATCGGGGAATGGGAAGTCTAAAATGAAGTTACCATAACGAGAGCAATCATTAAGCCTCTAGCTTTCAAAGCTTTATCTTTACCCGGGACCAGGAGCACAAAACGAGGAGAGTGTATAAGAGGATGGAGAATAAGCTAACGGAGAAAAAAAGATTAAAGTCGGCCTCAACCTCTAGTCAAAACTGTCCATAGCCCAGAGATTTTGAGGGGAGTTCTCTGGAAGAAATCGTTTTTTCTTTCTTTTCCTTACCCTTTTAGATTGACACGGGAGGTTGCTGAGAAGCGAACAAAACCCAACATTGGGCAAAGGAAGGGACTGTAGGTGGAAACGTCTCCTCCTTAGGAGCAGTGACCATACCCCGGGACACATCCCTTAGTTCTGCTAGGAACGGTAGGATGCACCGCACAAAACCCGGTCTGGTGGTGGAAGAAAGTCTTGAGGGACCGGAATGGACACCTGACCTAAGAAGATCCAGAGCTCGTGAGCGCCGGATTCAGAACCACGCGAGCCCTAATACGGGTTTTAAGCAAATTAAGGCCAACGCTAGCTAACTGTTCCTAGAGCACCAAGAAGCACGAAGTCACCCAGCCAAGGTTGCAGCTGGTTATTGTTATGTCCTCACCAGCGGGAGGTCTGGACTCCTTGCCCCTCTGGGTCCGCGGTTCAGGCCTAGGGGCAGAGCAGTCGTAGCACTCTGGGAGTCGGGTCTGTCTGCACAAAAGCTCGAAACTGTGTCAGCCGCAGCCCAGGCGGCGTCTTTCGCTTTTGCACTCACCGCCCATACCGGAGGTTTCAGTGTTCCTAGAACAATAGAGGGCTGTACCTCGCCTCTCGGCCGCTAGAGGAGGCACAGAGAGCCGTGCCCGCTCCGGAACAATGTAACCCGCGCGTTGACCGGTCCCCTGCCGCGGGCAGCCGGGCCTCCGCCGCACTCCCCTGCGCGCACAATCAGCGCCCACTTTAATGCAAAGGCGGAGCTTACAGCCTGCTGAGGCCCAGAAGCATTAACTAACTCGCGTCTTAATTTCTCAGCACCTCTTTCCGAGAGCACCTTAACCTCTCCGGAGACCTAGCATAAACCCTAGTAAATGCTTGCAGCCCTAGCAAGGGGGTACAGCTGAGTGAAGCAGCGAGCTCTTCACTCTGGTGTCTCTTCCCTTCACTTCCTAAAGCGATGGTGGGTGGGAAGGTTTGTGGCAGCCCCAAACCTTGGTCTTTGCACTCTCTTATCTGTAGGCAGTGACACAGGAGCTGGCCACACTCGGCTCACTTGGTGGGTCACAAAGTCCTTGGGTTAACATGAAAGCATCGGATAAGTTCTGGCTCCGGTGTTTTATCCTGGCTGTTAGTAGCCGTAAGGGTGTACCTCCTGCCAATGACTAGAGAAGTTTGCCGGCTTGTGTGGATAGGAGGTGAGTGAAGAAGTTTTTCTTCTCTCAGAATCAGAGACCACTAACAGTGAAAAGCATCTACATCGGGCATCCCGGAAAACTGAAATCTGTTGTCCTGGGAGTTCAAGTGTACTGGGTTTTGGCTGAGGGCTGTTCTCCATTTTCATGAGTTCGCAAAACAGGGTTCTTAGAGTCCCGAAAACAGGGCTTCTAGAGTCCCGAAAACCGGGCTTCTAGAGTCCCGAAAACGGGACTTCAGAGTCCCCAGAACAGTGCTTCTGGGGAACACTAGTCCCCAAAACAGGGCTTTAGGTGACATTAGTCACCAATACAGGGCTTCCAGGGGACAGTAAGAGCCCCGACCCCGCCTAGGACTGAAAGAGGAGAGGAAAAGGTTGCCACACTGATAATAGGGCAAAGAAATGGGGGGGGGGGGGGTTGTCTGGTCATGAAAACTCAGAGTCAAGGCGTGTGAAAGCAAAAGATGGGAAAAGGGAGGAGAGAAATAAGGGGAGAAAGTGAAAATGGAAGAAAGAGAAAGAACTAAGGGGACGTATATGGAGGAGGAGAAGGGAGAAGAGCTAAACAGCAGAGCTCGCGCGCAGACCAGCCCCACAAGCACACTGGAGCGGTTACCCCAGCAGGCTGGCTGCCGGCTGCCCTTGGGCTTACCTGCCAGGCGTAAGGCAGACATGCGCTGGAACTCGGGCTCCTGCAGCCACTTCCACATCCTGCGGAAGGTCTCCCTGCCAGATTTGAGTTTACTCCAGGGTTTGGGATTCCGGAGCAGGTCGGAGAGAGTCCCCTGAGACCGGCATAGAACCCTCTGTGCGAAGATCGCCTGTGGGATGCTGTAACGCTTCAGCTCGGCGGTGATCCGCTGGGCAACCTCTTTGGTGTTGATCTCTTCCAGCTGCCCCGACGTGGCCACCTGAGAACCCGAGGAGGACGAAGGGGGCCGTTCGCGGCTAGGAGCCAGCACTGGCCCATGGGACTGAGTGTGGCCAGGGTGGTGCAAGCCATTGAGGTGAGACATCATGGCCGCAGGCGGGGTGCCCAGGCCTCGGGACAGGTGTTGCTCACCGCGGGTCAGCATGGCAGTGTGGTGCGCGTCGAAATTGGGGCTGAGCATTTTGTCATGGCCCGGCGGACCATAGTTGGGCAGGCTCTGCTGAGCATTGTGAAGGCCACCCAGCCCGTTGCCCAGCGGCGTGGCAGCCAACGGAGACAGGCTCTGGCTCATACTAGGCATCTCCTTGTAAGGGCTATAAAGGTTGTTCATGGACGGAAGCCCGCGCTCGTCCCGCATGAGAGTGAAGCTGCCACTGACGTTGCCGGACAGACGCTGATGGTGATGGTGGTGGTGATGATGGTGGTGAGGGTGGTGGTGAGGGTGCGGGTGATGGAACTTGTCTGAGACCGTAGAGATGGGTGGCAGCGGCTGGAGCGGCGTCAGCGTAGTGTAGGTGTTGCTCATACCCATGCCTGGCGGGGACGAGTCGCAGGACATACTCATGGCGTGGTGTAGCGGGATGGAGAGCTCTGGCCGGTAGTCGCTGCCGTCCAGGATCGAGGCCATACTGGTGACCATGGCCGAGCGCGACGCCGCGGCTGCCGCCGCCGCTGCGGTGCCCAGCTCCTGATGCGCGGTTGGCGGCGGCGGGCCGCGCAGCGAGCCAGCAGCACCGCGGCCCGCGTGGTGGGGGCTGGGGCTGGCCAGCAGCTCCTGCTCATGGCCCGGGCCCCCGCCCCCGCCCCCTCCGCCCCCGCCGCCGCCCCCGCCGCTGCCGCCGCCGACCGGCCCGTGCAAAGTGCCCAGACTTTCCATTGTCAGCTCCGGGTTCATGGCGCAGCCTTCTAGGTCTTTGGTGAGGCATCGATAGGCGGTGTAGGCAGCCTTCATTCAGTCCATCGGGGCCCGGGGGCGGTGGGAGCGGCGGGGGATGCCGGCCGGCTGGCTAGGCACGCGTGGCGTGGTTCGGCCACGGGCTCGGGGGCGGGCGTGGGAGTGCGGGAGTGTGTGCTGGGGTAGCGTGCGTGCGGGTGTGTGCCCCGGGCTGCGGGCGGGCGCGCCCGGGGTGGGGGTGGGGTGGGGGCGGACAGGGCGTGCGTGCGGGAGAGGGGAGGGGGTGGGGAAGGAGGGAGGGATCACCGGGCCCCGCCGGTTGTGCGGGCGCGCTGCCTCGCCATGTCCGAGCCCACTCTGGCGCCGACGTCTTCTGTTTGGGTGAGCGGGAGCTGTCCAGAAGGGCTCTGCCGCTTGCGAGAGCAGCCAACCTATCCTCCCGGGCCCGGGGCGGGACCGTGCCCGATGGGCATGAGGAGAAACCAATCGGCGGTAGGAGCTGCCTCGAAAGGCAGACCTTCTCCGAGCAGTTGCCAATGGATATAGAAGGGGCGGGGCCGAGCGTTTCAGGTTTGGCTGACAGCTCGGTTCGCCCCCCCCACCCCCTTTTTTTTTTTTTTTTTTTTTTTTTTTTTTTTTTTTTTTTGCTCCCAGAACCAAGCATCAAGGAGAAGGGAGGAGACGGGGGGCGGGGGTGATGAGGAGAGAGAAAGAAGCAAGAGTGCGGCGGACTAAGGGGGATTATGTGAGAGATGCCGCTTTCTGCCTCTCTTGAGCAGCAACGATTTGGGCTGATTGCTTCGGCTTCTTTAGTCTCACCTCAAAGCTTTCTTCACTCTTGTAAGCTTGTCGTACGGTAAAAACAAACGCGCGCCTCCTAGCTAGCCACTTCCCGAGAGTCGCTCGCAGGGAGCTAGCAGGCTAGCTTTTAAAATGCAGGCGCTAATGTGTTCTAATGCACGGTAATTTTCCGAGATTGGTATGTGCATAATCTATGGGAGAGAATAACTCGAACGCCTGGACTGTTTGAGAGCTGGGGCCGGCGGCGGCGGAAGGTTTACACTGACGGCGGCCCAAGCAGCCCTAATGCATGCAAAGTTAACACAATAACATCACTTAATTATTTGGCCAGCCCATAAATCTCTCAGTTATGAGGCTTCAGAAGGGCCCTACTAGATTGCAAAACGAGACTAAAATTTCAGCAGCTGCGGTTTCGAGGTGACCAGATGCTTGCTCTTTCAAAGAACGGGGAAGAAGGGAGTGTAGAACCCCTGGGTCTGGGGGGTGAAGATTGTTATTGAAATTCACAGACCGGCAAACTTCTCCTGGGGACAAGGTGTATGCAATAAGTGGAGACAGTATCCGCGGATCTTTCCTCTAGCAACACACACACACACACACACACACACACACACACACACACACACAGAGACACACACACGCGCGCGCGCACACACACAGACACACACACGCACAGACACACACAGACACACGCACGCGCGCGCGCGCGCGCACACACACACACACACAGAGAGAGAGAGAGAGAGAGAGAGAGAGAGAGAGAGAGAGAGAAAGAGAGAGAAAGAGTCGTTCACTCATATCGCTTTTCTGGAATCCTTAAGAGGACTGTTCACCCTAGGTTACTACCGTGGGTAGGTAACCATAGCCTCCTCTGGTATTTACATTCTACAATCCGAGCCTGGGGCATTGACTACCTGGGAGAACGCTCTCTGAAAGCTGCAGCTTTCAAAAGTACACTTTCATCTTCCTAGAATTACCGTTGTTTGACAAACCCAGGTCGGGAGGTCGGAGTGGAGGAGATTTCCGCGAACTGTGTGGGGGTTGAGGGGGTGGTTGAAGACAGCCAGAGAGGCCGACACTGTGCACTGAAAGCCGTAAAAGCAATAGATTCTTCCAAAGCAGGTTGCGCTCCGTTTGCCTCCGAAGATTCAAGCGAGCTGAGGTTGCGCAGATGTTGCCTTTGTTTAAAGAGACAGTAATTAAGGACAGGGTGGACATAAGTTTGAGAAGCGTGACCTATTTTCTTTTGATCAGCTGTCAAAAGAAGAGCGGGGGGTCTTCTTAAGACTGCCCCCTCCGACCATTTCCAGCTGTTAGAGAAAACTTGATAAGAAAACAAGGACAGCCCACAATACTGTATGTGCCTTCTTGGGACTAGAGAATAGTTTGATTCATTTGGACAACAGTTCTTCTCGAAGTGACCTTTTCTGCTGCTCTGTCCTCTTTTCCAGCCACAGACACACCCTACTTACCACCCATGAATGTCCGGTGATGTTGTTCATAGATCAACTTTGTTGAGCTTTTGGTCAACATGCTGCCAATTATTCTTTCCAATAGCATCCTCTAGGACATGGGTAAGAAAGAAGCTTGGGTAAGAAAGAAGCACGCCCCAGGTCGCTAGTTTCCTAGCTATTCACATCTTTATTGTTATAAAAGAGACGAGTGAAATAATGTAGTTTTCTACACTCTGGCTTCGTCCCCTCATGCATCCTTCCCTGTATCTCTGGTGACTGGACCCAGGGAAATACGAATTAGCTAATGTCTGAAATACACACCTAGTCAAACAAAAGTTCTCCAGACAGCAACCTGCTTTGGTCCCCTAGTGTTCATTGATAGAACCCCCCAAAACAACAGGGAAGGGCAGGGCTGGGAAAAGTCTCTCTGGTGGACTCTAGTGCAGAAGGTATCTTACAGTTGCTGTTGTCCTGGTTCCAGGCTCAAGGAGTAATCAGTGACCCCTAGGCTGGTGCTTCATGCAAACAGAACCCTAAACATATAAATTTTCATTTAAATATTTCTTTCAAAATGCTAAACTAATTCGCCAGACCACCAAGATAACTCTGCTCCTGGGAATTACGTTTCCGTGCTGTAGAGCCGAGAGCAGCAAGGTGAGTTGCGTTTTTCTCGCTGCTGCCTGGCTTCCTCCTCTCCCCCTCCTCCCTTTCTCCCTCCATCCCTCTCCCCCCTCCTCTCAATCAATATTGACGATCTCAGGAAAATCGTGAAATCGCATTGGGCTTCTTTGTGTATAATTTCATTGGGTTAAATTAGAGCAGATTTTTTTTCCACGATGTTTTTCTAATAGCTTTGACGGTTTATATTCCAACTCAGAACCTAATTAAGGGGGAAATGAAAGGGCTTGTTTACTTAGCACTCTAATTTTTACTGATTTAGGTTTCACATGCCCCCTTCCCTTCCTTCCTAAAGAGGGAACATGACTTATCTTCCACTTAGACAATTTTAATTGTAGCAATAGTAGTGAAAATTTGTAATGTGTTGGTGATGCTTTCTTATTATTATGTCTTTGATAAAACAAAAGGAAAGGGCTGCTTTTTAGTCAGCTCTTGTTTAACCCCATGCTCTGCCTTAAGCTTAACAAGTTCTTTAGGTCAGGGGTTTGCCTTTTAATGTGAACTTATATGCCCCTCTCCCTCCTTCCCCAGCATTTGATTCACAAATAGTCTATGGAAATGTCCTGCCACAATAGCCTGTTCCTGTTAGAATCCAAGGACCTGTGTCAGGCATTGTGTCAGGACCTGGAGGATTCTACTTCTCCGGTATATCACATCTGCAGGTCAGATGTCCTTTACAGTCAGAAATGTGAATGAGTACAGATAGAATGTTCGACTAGGTTTTTTGTTTTTTCATAGTAGGAGAAAAAGAACTCCGAGCTTAAGTTAGAAATGTTACGAAAACACTGAAAATACTATCCGTTTTTCATTTGTATTTTTTTCCATGTTAAAACTGGGGAGATTCAGTTAAAACAGGAACCCCATGAATTATTCACGAAAAAATACAAACAGACCCCCTCCCCAAAGTCAATACCCTCCGGATAAGATACCATCGGGTCTTTTTTTAAAGCACAACAAAACAAACAGACAAACAAACAAACAAACAAACACCCCCAGGAGTAGCTATAGTTCTGTCTAGGAAGGCTAGAAAAAAAACACAGAAACACTCAGAATGTATTCGGGTTTTATACTGGCCCCAATACATTCATGCTCCAGCTAGGTTTATCTGAACAGTACCAAAGGGGGTGGGGGGAGATGATGGTGGGCTGTTTGGGGCTATTTTATTTTTGCCCTTCCCCAAACCATCTGGCGTGTGAGTGTAGGGGTATTGATCAGGGTCTGTGAGATGCAGACCCCATGCCAATCCACAGCCTTTCTGGGAATCAACATCGCCCATGAATTGCAGCTGTCTGCGTAGCTCCGGGACAAAAATCGTCACACGCACAAAAAAGTACCCCCCTTATCAAACACACCATCCCTTCCTGGGTAAGTCAATATCATTTCTTTGTCATTGTTCGAGGGAGGATTATTCAGGAGAAAGTTTTTGTTGCTTCTGTGTAGCTGCTTCTGCTGCTACACCAGCCTTTCTTTTTCCTCCTTCCTTCCTTTCCTCCTTTCTTTCCTCCCTTCTTTCCTTCTTTCTTTCTTTCTTTCTTTCTTTCTTTCTTTCTTTCTTTCTTTCTCTTTTAGGGAAGGAGAGCAATTTCCTAGCCATTGAATGGTAATAGTTTTCCAGTAAGGCCTCAAGCATTTATATAAATCGTACAACAAACGCTGTTTCAATATTGTGGGGGGGGCGGAATTTCAAGAAGAGAAAGACATTTCTTATGTTGTTATACACAAATAATGGTGGTGATAATCGAGGCTTCCTTTTAACGACAGAGAGTCTTCTTCGCTTTTCCTCAGAGTCCCTTGTAATGAAGACCCGGCCGGCGAGGCTCTGCGATTACACGATTACACGTGCAGATGCATGGTGGGTGTTTGTGGCAGAGAGGGAGGCTTCAGAATTGTGGCTCTGTTTGAGATCTCCATTAACTTCAATTTTCTTGTGTCTGAAAGCTCGGGCTGGTTGAACACGGGAAGGAGAAAACTAAAACTAAAGCGTAGGGCCAAGTCTCTCGAGCTTCTCAGCCTGAAAAAAAGAAAAATCTATCAAGGCTTTTCAGATGTCCTGCTGGGTCTAGGAAATTTAAAACAACAGACGAACAAGCAAACAACAAACAAATGAATCATTAAAGTTTTTTTTTTCTGTTGATTGAGGCCAAATCAGTTTTTTCGTGTGTGTGTGTGTGTGTGTGTGTGGGGGGGGGTGCCCTTTCTTACGAATCATATGAAAAGTAAAATCTAGGCATGCAGATCCTTCAAAAAGCCTGCTCCTAACTTGTATCACTGGCAGAAGACAGTTTGCTTAGGGATGAAGACAGCTATTTTTTTTCTCGTCTTTTTTTCCTCCAGCTTATTTGGCCTTTTGGGGGTTGGAGGTGGGTGGGAATGAAGCTATGAAAGCCTGCTTCAGGAGAAGCATTTTCTTGGAGCCACAAGCTCAATTCTAAGGCTGGAAGGTGGAGTTGGATGGGTGGGTGAGGTGGGGTTATGCTTGAGAGCAGGCTGGAAGGGGCAACCAATCAACCAGTGGGCCCACCTGTTTAGTTTTACACCCAGGGACTAGGTTGGCTAATGCTAATCCTTCTCTATTCCCATAGATTGGAGACTGCTAAAGTTTGGTGCCCAGCTTCTCTCTAGCTGTGCACTGTCTCTCTGGCTCTCTCTCCCCTCTCCCCGCTTTCTCTCAGGCTGAAGGAGTTCTAGCAACAGAGGGTATTGGAGCCTCTGAGCTGGACAGACCATAGCTGAATCTTGATAGTATAGACTTTGTCAAGACACCTTTCTTGTCCAGCCCACCATACCCTTTCCTGGTGTGTGTGTGTGTGTGTGTGTGTGTGTGTGTGTGTGTGTGTGTTAGGCTGCCAACATTGCTGAAGCTTCTTGGAGAAACACTTTCCCCCTAGTTAAAAAAAAAAAGTAATCGCAATAAAGTGTATGGAGAAAGTTGAGGGCTCTAATTAGAAGACTTCTTTGGGTGAGGGAAGAGCTTGTGACAGTTGAGATGAGAGATGGTTACTTGAAACTTTTAAATAAACAACTTGAAACCCAAGGGCAAGGAATTCCCCAACCAGACTGCCTGGACTTCAAGTTCCCCAGTCCAACGGCACCAGTTTTCAGTTCCCGTTTACCTGTCACTTTAGCCTCAAAGTCAGTTTAGGGTTGGTAAATGACTTCCGTTACACCTTCTTCTTAAAGAGGGTTTCCAGATGTACTGCTCAAGTAGGCTGAAGATAAAGTTTTCCTTTTTTGTCAGTTGTCACCTTTCAAAAGGAGATTGGGCATGAGGTCCCTTTGTCTGGGTCAAGTTGCGCGTGAAATCTTTTTGTTGTCTTTTCTAAAGAAAGGCAAAAGTTGCAGTTGGTTGTGAAAAGGACAAATTTAGCTCCTTGAAAATGGAACAGTTTTTAAGTTGCCCGGAGACACTAAATACAGCACCACTGCTCTTATTGTCCTCTGGAAACCACCATTTATTTGTTCGTCAAATAACACGTTTTGAGGGTTTAGCATTGTTTATTCATTACTACGAATACCTAGTACTTTCTCAATAAAAACGAGAGTTTAAAATATCTTTAAATTGTGTAGGTACCACAGGAGAAGATTTTTTTGAGCTTAAAGTATTTTAGACACTGGCCAGAATTGAAACTGGAGAAACAGAATTTTCGACTTAAAATATATATATTTATTCGGAAACTAATAAAACAGGGGGTTTAAGAATATTTATGTGAATCCGTTTTGTTTATTAAAATCGTACAATTTTAAAGACTTTTTAACTCTCTGCTCTCACAGAAATTAAAAAAAAAATCGTATCGTTCCGAGTTATCTTTCGAGCTAATACTATTAAAAGGCACCAAGCATTTTGAGGTTGTTTTAGGAGAAATTTATGCGCGCAAAACTGTCTCGATGTCACCTTAAGAATTCTGAATCGTTTTGCTTGCAAACGCTTGTAATTTGAAATCAACACTGGCGGCCGCGCGAGTTGCAGGTGACCAAGGGGCTGTGGTCAACCTAGTAGCCGGACTTGTCCTGGGAACCAGAGAGCTCTCCGGCCGGACTTAATTGGTAGGACTGCGGAGAAGGAAACTGAGCTCCGAAGACCTTCAGATCCCGGGCTGAGCGAACCAATCGGCCACCCTGCGAATTGGAGGGCCGTGGAGACCTGTTGGCCCCAAGGACATAGCGTTTGCTTCGCGGAACGCCCGGACGTGGAGCCGACTGAGTGGGCTAGTGGTAATCCAGACCATAGGGGTGGGGTTGGAGATAAGCCAGGAGGGCGTCGAGGCCCTGGGGATAGGTGTGGAGGCCCTGGTGTACAGGGAACAGGCTGGGTACCAGATCTTAAGAAGCCCCCACATTCTTCAGAAGGCGGATACCGTAGGGACTGGGCAACGTGGCCCAGGGCGTTGGCCTCCAGCCTGAGGGTGGTTGGAGGCCGGAGGTCCTTGAGGCTGGTATCAAGGTTGTGGGGGTGGCTGGTGCTCAGGTCATGGAGGCAGGGTGGACGTGGAAACGGTGGGTGCGGGATTGAGGCTGTGGAGGGTAGGTTGGAGACCCTGAGGGATAGCATGCGGGCTGTCGGAGGATTGCTGTGCAGTCTGTAGGGCCTTGAGTGAGCGGTTCTGATTGCCAGCCAGTCGAATCCCGCTGGTGAAGGTTTCCTTCACGAGGAGGGGACGGCGCGGCCCAGCCAGTAGAGAGGAGGGGGAGGGAGAAGGGAGGAGATCAGGATTGATGTCTAAATCAATGCCGTTTCTAGGCGCTTCTATCTTCCTCAAAGGCAACTGGCCTTCAGAGGGTGGATTTCCTGTTCCTTCGGAAAGTCGGGCAGAGAAGGGTGTCTGCATAAAAAGCGACCGCAGCTCCGAGCGAGGGACTTGAGTGTGAGTGTGCTGGTTGGATCAAAAGGAAGGCGCTGTCGAGCCCGGGCAAGGCCTCTATGGAGCGCTCCACTTTTCCTCACCTTCCTCAGCAGCCAGGCCGACTCCCAACACCTCCAATCACATCCAGAAAGGCGCCCCCTCCAGACAGCTCTCCCAGCCTAGGCGCAGGCAGGCGGTCCTCTTAGCTTCCCAACAACTCCCAGTTTGAACGATCTAGGAGGGGCCCCCTATATCCCAACGCCAGGCAGGCCTGGCTGCCTCTGATTTAATTATTCACTGATGAATCAGACAGCTGCAATTGTGAAAAATCAGCGCCCACTATCGATTCCAGAGCCGAATGGGGGTGGGGAGGCTGCGGGGAAGGCAGAAGAGTGGCTGGGCCCTGGGGTGCCCTCGACCCCGCGACCTCAGCGGGAGGATGGGTTAGGCGCGGTGCTCCGGACCTAGGAGAGCGCTCCACTCCCCTCGGGCGGGCTCTCGGAACTCAGGGAGCAATGGGGCAGCTGTCCCCACCCACGCCTGACCGGAGAGGGAGAGGCGGACTCCCAGCAACAAGTCCCTGAGTCTCCGCAGCTGCCAGGGCAGTGGGTGGCCTGGTACTCTTGTACCAGTTCTGAGAGATGAATGTTTGTCCTGCGGAGAAAGAAATACCCGTGTCCTCAGAGCAAGGAGCATCAGTGTTGAGTACAAGGTAAAGGGCCAGTATAGTTTGAGCAGCATAACAGATGCTACAACAGAGGACGTGGTCTGATGAATTGACCCAACGCCTTTGTCTTCCTATCTACACTAGACAAGCACAGAAGCCAATACATAGGCTTCACGTCTCTTATTGGTCTACTGAAAGACATGTATATGGATTTTCGTTACAATTTGAACTTATTTTTATAACTCATTTTTATAGAAATCACGTTATGCACGACAACCAAGTCAATTAAGCACTCTTCCAGTATTTCTTTCCCCCCAATCTTTTAGAAACTACTGTTAAGTATCAGCGACCTTCTGTGGGAAGTGTTCTTCTAGGTTTATTGGGATAGGGTTGAGCATCAGCTCCCTGGAGATCGGGCATGGCAGGAGTGGGGGTGGGGGTAGCTAGCACTGAATCCTTCCGCTGTGCGAGCAGTGTTTTCAGAAAATGGCCTTTTCTTTCTTCCTCACTGGACTTGGCTTAGTGAATTTTAAATTTGGGGTAACCTAGTTTGGGGGGTTGTGCTCACATAAACCAGCAGGACACACTCCGGTAAATTCTTTATCTTGGTGTAAATTGATAGCAAGATGGTAGAATTCTTAGGGTCATTCTGAACACCAAGTCTTTTACATTTTAAACGGGTAGGTTTGTGACACTCCCTATGCAGATTATTTTAGGAAAGAGGAGACCTCTAAGGACATGGGATAGGTGAAGATGTTCTTGAGAATCTACAGATCAAACGATCTGTCCTGGTTTAATAGAGCCAGTGAAAGCAGATGTGTGTGTGTGTGTGTGTGTGTGTGTGTGTGTGTGTTAGTACTTTTTGTTTCCCCCCCTTCCCTTTCTCCAGGTCCCCCCCCAACCCCATCCATACACTTAGCACACCTTCAGATGTTCTCTTAGAAAACATTTATCTCTCTTTCATACCCCTTCTTTCTGGTTTCAACTCCCCAGACCATATTCTAAGTTTCCCTCTTTCTTTGTTTCAGCCATCCGGAATGTTATGACAGACATTTCACAGAACACTTGGGAGAAATAATATCAAGCCTAGTTTAGGTTTTTTAAAGTTTTTTTTTGGTTGTTGTTTGTTTGTTTTTATTTGACTCATATCAAAAAGAGCCTGCCTTTGTTAAGTATGATAACTTATCTGGAATGTAATTGGAACAAGGTCAAAAAGAGTGGAAATTGTAGTGTTGGACATAACATAATAGGTAATTGATCCTGTTAGCCTAGTTTTCAACCTAAGAAATAATTGAGTGTCTACTGTAAGTCTGCTAGTGGTTTTGCTTGTAACAGAAGCTGTCTTACACTAACACACTAACGTCAGAGGGCAAGAACTTCCATGGACTAAAGCAGATAGCAGACAGAACTATAGGAAAGCCAGAGTACAAACCCGGGAGGGAGAACAAAGCACCGGAAGGAGCTAGGATCTTGCCACAGGCTGCTGAGCAAGCGTTTGCTTATGCCGTATTCCAGCTGCTTCCATTAAGAGTAGCTCCATCCGGGGCTGGGGATTTAGCTCAGTGGTAGAGCGCTTACCTAGGAAGCGCAAGGCCCTGGGTTCGGTCCCCAGCTCCGAAAAAAAAAAAAAAAAAAAACCAAAAAAAAAAAAAAAAAAAAAAAGAGTAGCTCCATCCTATCCCTTAACTTTTTGTCACTTTTACAAGAGCTAGCTCCGCGTGTTTGTGTGTGTGTGTGTGTGTGTGTGTGTGTGTGTGTGTGTGTGTGTTGTGTCCTACGCTGCTAGGACTGGAAACAAGAGCACCATATTCCCTCTTATAGTGTACACATCAGGTTATTTCTTTGAAGAGGGAGAGCATTTGGGTATCGGGAACAAAGAACACCCAGAAGTATGTAAGCACACGCGTGCTCTAGTATGTAAGCACATGTGTGCTCTAGTATGTAAGCACATGTGTGCTCTAGTATGTAAGCACACGTGTGCTCTAGTATGTAAGCACATGTGTGCTGTGGGTAGAACAGGGAACAGTCTGGAGGTGGTCGTTTTCTCATAGACCTTGCATTTTCAGTAAGTGATCTCTCTCTCTCTCTCTCTCTCTCTCTCTCTCTCTCTCTCTCTCTCTCTCTCTCTGTGTGTGTGTTTTAATGTAAAGAGTAAAGCAACAAGGAATTATCCAGATCCCATTTATAAAACAATAGGCTGTTTTAATCTTTTGGTATGACTGTCTGTTCATCAGGAGAACACAAAAATTATTGGTTCAGGAGGCTCATATGTTTAGTCAATGACCCTAAATCTCAAGGTCAAAATGGGCAGGGACCAGCATTTTAGTCCTTTCTTATTATTGGCCAGCTAGTTGATGAAGGGCGTTGCGGTTCTCCAAGGTCCCCTGTATTTAAAACCTTACTGACATGGGTCAACTGTGATGAAAATGGAGTCTTTAAGTTTCTTTATATTTTTACTTTTTGTTACAATATTTTTACCAATTTTTTTTGAAAATTTCATACGTTTTCTGACCATACCACCCTCCCCAGTCCCTCCTGCAGTGCATTTCCTCATTCTTACCTCCCTCCCAACCGACACTGAGTTTTCATTTATTTTCCCATCCAGTCCGATGTGTGCTTTCTAACTAGTCTCAGGAGTGAGGCAAAATGGGGTCTAGATGATTGGGCTTACTCTCCGTGGGCTCTTTAGGTGCCTTGATTCTGAATCCAAACGGTTTTAGGACTTCTTTTTTTTTTTTAAGATTTATTTATTTATTATATATAAGTACACTGTAGCTGTCTTCAGACACACCAGAAGAGGGCATCAGATCTCATTACAGATGGCTGTGAGCCACCATGTGGTTGCTGGGAATTGAACTCAGGACCTCTGGAAGAGCAGTCGGTGTTCTTAACCTCTGAACCATCTCTCCAGCCCGGTTTTAGGACTTCTGGTCTTAAAAAGTTATTTCTGGGGGACTGGAGAGTTGGCTCAGCAGTTACGAGCACTCATTGCTCTAGTAAAGGATCTGAGTTTGGCTCTCAGTGTCCATGATGTCTCTCCGCTATCCATGACTCCAGTTCCGGGGGACCTGATGTCCATTTCTGGCATCTTCCAGCACCAGGCACAGGTATACTTGCACTCATGCAGACAAAACACTAATACACATGAAATGAAATGAAATAAAATGAATCCCCCACCCCCTTCTTTTTTTGAGACAGGGTTTCTTTGTGTAGCCCTGACTGTCCATGAACTTGCTCTGCAGACCATGTAAATAAACCAGGCTCGTCTAGAACTCAGAGACCAGCTTGCTTCTACCTCTGGAGCACTGGGATTAAAGGGGTGACCACCACCACCTGGCTTAAGAGAAATCCTTTTTTAAAAAAAAAGTTATTTCTGATGGATAGATTGTAAGAAATGACCTCACATCCTGGAAGGCCTTCAGTGTTCTCTTTTTCAAAGATAAATCTCATTTCTGGCTCCGCATGATGCTTGTCAGTGGATAGCTGTCACTTTCAGTTCCCGGTGGTAACAGTTGGCTTTTTTCCTGCAACTCATTTTCAGACTGAAAATTCAGAAGTAACGAACAGAGGCTGTGAGAGAACCAGAGACTATCGTAATTTGAAGTGATTGTTTCAGTTCATGCCACTTCTTGGGGTGTACTATAGATTTTTAAGTATTTCCTTCAAAAATAATTTTAAGCTGTTTGGGGGAAAAAAAAACCCCTGCTGGACAGGGTGAAATCCTTCCATAAAACTCTTGTTTCTTCAACATAGAACTATACTGACATTTATTCTAGCATCAAAGTACCTTTGACTGGAAAAGGCTAGGGAGCAGTTGCAAGGGTCATGTTTAACATTAGGCTTGTTACCCAATATAAGCAAACAACAGCAGCCCTTCATGTCTTTGCATCCTTGGTGTACTAAAAAACTTGGGCATTGATCAAATAAACATACCTTAAACTTGCTTTCTGTATTAGTCCTCTGTATGACCCATTTAAAGAGGTGAACAATCTCCTTAGACATCCAACAACCATCTAAAGATACAAACACAAAATACTGATTTCTACATATTGGTGTAACTTAGAGGCGGGGGGGGGGAAGCTGGGGTGCCACCCTGCCACTGGGTGCTAAAAGAATCTTTTGACTCTTAATGAGTCGAGATTTTTTTTTTCCTCCTGGTTTGTTTGCCTGTTCTCTCATCTACTTCAAATCCATTAACAGCACATTTGCCAACTTCCTGGATGAGATTCATAGTAGGAAATGGTCTCTCTCTCTCTCTCTCTCTCTCTCTCTCTCTCTCTCTCTCTCTCTCTCTCTCTCTCTCTCCCCCCTCCACCGTGAGTGCACCTGTCTATGTGTGTGTGTGTCTGTCTGTCTGTCTCTCTGTCTCCTTCTCTATCCTCCCTTCCTCTTTCTTCAGCAAGGATTATTTTAATTTAAAAAATTTCCCCCTTAAAAGGACATTTATTTATTTAGTGTGTATGTGTTCAGGCCCGCGGAGGTCAGAGGACAACACACAAGAATCACTTTTTGCTTTGTGGCATGTGGGTCCCCGGGATTTAACTCAGGCTTGGGACTGTTGAGAAAGACCTTTACCTGATAGGAGACATCTTGATAACCTGAAAAAAGTAAAAACATTTTAATTGACAGAAATTGTATATACTTAGGATGTGCCGCATGCAAGTCTGAAATGTGTGTATAACGGAGTGGCTCAATGGAGCTAACTAACATACGTGTTAATTCACTGTGTGTGTATTCAGAATGTTGAGTTGACATGGAACAATATACATTTCGAGTTTACATTTTTCAAACTGAAACTTCATAATCTTGGACTAAGTCTCCCCGAATCTTCCCAGCTGCCACGCTCTTGACCCTGGCAATCACCATGACACTTCTTCCTGTAAATTTGACGTTTTAAGATTCCACACATAAGGGCAACCATGCATGCCATTCTGTATGCAGCTTGCTTCTCTTAAAGTGGCTCTCCTGGGTTCATCTGCATAAAACCACAGACCATCTATTACTCAGTGTGTAGTGTACTCTGAACTATTCATATTCCTGCCACAGTTCCTCTCTCCACCCATCTATTGGTGGACACTGAGTGTGATTCCCTGTTTAGGTTATTAAAATTGCTTCAGCCAACATGAGACTAATTAACAGTATACCTCTTTGATATGCTGATCTCATGTCATTTGTAAATTTCTGGGACATCTGGTAGTTCTTTTACATTTCCTAAGAGAGGCATCTCTTAAATATATCCTTATAGGAAAACTCAGTTTAGATTAATTCCGGTGCTGCAGGAACACGCTGTTTTCTCCTCAGTGCTTGCCCCCTCGCCCTCACAGGCTCATTTCCTACATGCCATCGGAGGCTTGGCCTGGCACTGCAGTTTGTGTGTATAGTATTGATATATCATCTTGTTAGGTGATATTTCGGGGTGCTGCCATCCAAAATGTTCCAGTGGCAAGTCACAGGGCTTTTGGTTCTCCTTCGTACAATGCTTTCAGTAAAATCTTGGCCGAGGGTTAGGGGTTTGGGAGTTTAGAGTTTCTATTCCGGAATGTCGAAGCATGAAAACTCGTTTATGCTTTACCTCCGACGCAGAACCTGTAAGTCATCGTGTGCAGTCTTTTCAGTGCCTCTGTAGCACGTCACATGAGTTTAAGTGTGTAATTTCCACCTGCGGAACCATGCTGGCACGTGTACCAAGCAGATTTTCGGACCAAGCATGCTCGATCTGTGTTAGTACAAGCATAGTTGTCTTTTGCGGTGCAATCTACTTTAGATGGCATTTCGAAAACTATGGTATAAAGCTGGTAAAGATGCTAGCTGCTGAGCCTTGTGCTCTGAGCTCAGTCACGTGGTAGAAGGAGGGAGGCAACCCCATAAAGCTATCTCCAGACCTCACCTTCTACACCCGCTTCGTAACACACACACACACACACACACGCACAGACACACACACACACACGCACAGACACGCACACACACACGAATGCATGCACACACACACAAACGCATGCACACACACATGCACACACACACACGCACAGACACATGCATATGTGCACACACACTCACACACACAGTAATGTAATTAAACACAAAAGAAAAATACAATGCGCATCTTATAAGGCAGAGAGTGGGTTCCCTATATTCTAAGCTGTTGATCCATTCATTTCTGGACACCTCACTTAAAGCTTAGATAAATTACAGCTCAGTCCAGACTATCAGACTAAGGAAGAAGAAATCCGTTTCCTGTAGAAAAGCTGGAGCAGAAGTTCAGCTTGGAGGAGAGGGAAATGACCTGGCACCACGACTGTCCTCTCAAATATTTGACTCTGTCACACGGCAGGGACAGGCCACGTAGCTTTTCCTACCCCCAGTTCAGATTTAGGAGCAAAGGGTAACACAGGCTGCTTTGGATTTCAGTGATTACGCTTGCCAGAGAGCACGGCATGTTGCCACACAACAGCGTGAGTTCTTCACATGTAAGGAGTGTTTCACCAGGGTTCTGCGACTGCTGGGTGAGGGTGCATTAGTAGGTAGCAGTATAGGCAGGCAGCAGGTTGAAGTAAGCCATCCCTAATTGAACCACGGGATTTGCTTAATCGAGTATTTGAGAAAAATAAGCAGTGAAAGGGATTTGATTTAGATAGCTTAAAAAAAAATAAACCAGCATCGAACATTTTCAAACTTATACATTTTACGTACGCATGCCGAGATCTTTTCTCTCGCAGAACACTACAAATGCCTTTCTTTGAAGAAATATAAATTCATTATTTATTTGTTGCATGGATTTCTACAGTTAAATAAAATCTCCGGACAGCCAATCACGTTTGGATTTTGTTTGTTGAAATAAGCTTAACTGATATGAGACTTCTATCATCTTTGTTCTACTTACAAGCAATATTTACACAGCTGGGCAAGGTGGTACCCACCTTAACGTCCTCCCAGCACTCTGGAGGCAAGGGCAGGCATATCTCTATGAGTTAGAGGCAAGCCTGGTCTATACGGTGAATTTCAGGCCAGCAAAGGCTACATAATGGGACCATGTCTCAAAAACTAAACAAAACAACATCTGCACACACACACACACACACTCACACACACTCACACACTCACACACACACTCACACGCACTCACACACTCACACACATACACACACACGCGTGTGCACACACACTCACACACGCACACCCACACACTCACACACACTCGCACACACTCGCACACACTCACACACACTCACACACTCACACACACTCACACACTCACACACACTCACACACACTCACACACACTCACACACACTCACACACACTCACACACACATGTCTGCAGATATGGTTCTGTGTTTAGTGAATGGTTGCTGACTCAGACCCTGCTGGAAGCTAGTAATATATGATACCATGAATAGCTTTCAAATATCTGAGAAACTTCAAGTGCATGTCCAAGAAATCTACCTCAAGGATTGTGCCCTAGCATAGCATTAGGAGTCATACAATTAGATATTTCTTTTTCTCACAGAGGGACTTAAATTCATTGGCCTGAAATGTAGGTAATAAGCCAGAGTCCTACTCACCCATGCTAGAATAATTCTCAAACATGATAACCAAGCCTGTAAAAGTTGCCACAGAAAGCGTTTACTCTACCAGCCAAACCCATACTATATAATGAAGCTGTGAGTTGTTCTGCTATTTCTACGTTTACTTTATAAAGAGATTGGGCAAAATGGCCGGTGTCGAGGGTCTCTTCCCAAAGAATAGGTGACATTATTTAATGCTGGCTGTGGGTGACAAAGGCATACTTTGCTGGCCAGACAGGAGGATTTAGTATCGCACTAAATTAATGGCTTTTACTTTACATATCCTTCCTAAAACTATTACTCATTCTGCAGACATTTATGGAACACCTGATCCTGCTGGTCCTCAGCTAGGCAGGGCTTGTCACAGAGACGAATGAGACTTAAGACTGTACTCACTGTGATCACACATTCGTGGGCCTTTAGGAGAATATGCGAGGTGAGCTGGGAAGATGTTCCTACTTCTTCATAATTTTATTTTAACTTAAAATATTTGTGTATTTATCAATATCGCGTGCATGTGTGTGTGTGTGTGTGTGTGTGTGTGTGTGTGTGTCTGTGCGCATGTGCACACCTGTATCTGTGTGAATTTATGTGCAGGTGGCTTTGTAGACCCAAACAGGGCATCAGATGCCCCTGGAACTTGAGATAATAAAGAGAAACACCTGATGTGGGATCTGTATGTTCAGGTCTTCTGCAGAAGACTAGTCCTTATTGTTCCCATTTTATTGTTTTTAATAAAGGTTTTATTTATTTTATGTATGTGAGTACACCATCACTGTCCTCAGACGCACCAGAAGAGGGCATCAGATCCCATTACAGATGGTTGTGAGCCACCATGTGGTTGCTGGGATTTGAACTCAGGACCTCTGGAAGAGCAGTCAGTGCTTTTAACTGCTGAGCCATCTCTCCAGTCCCATTTTATTTTTTAAATATTTATTTATTTCATTTACATGAGTATAGAGTAGCTGTCTTCAGACATACCAGAAGAGGGCATCAGATCCCATTACAGATGGTTGGGAGCCACCATGTGGTTGCTGGGAATTGAACTCAGGACTCCAGAAGAGCAGTCAGTGCTCTAACCACTGAGCCATCTCTCCAGCCCTTGTTCCCGTTTTAAAGATGGAAAAGTGAAGCTTGGAATATATGTGCTTACTAAGGATTCCACATCTAATAAGCGTCACAATGGGACTTGAATCCAAGGATTCAGATTCTAGTTACATTTTTACCACAATAATGTCTACATCACTGAGAACTGCTGTTTGACATAACAAATGGCTCATTTCCTCATCAGCTCCGTAGCATGGACATTTATTTTTACTTGGCTCCCAGAATAATCGGTGCCTATATTTTGTGTTTAGAGATTTTTTAAAATTATTTTTTAATATTTTAAAAAAGATTTATTTATTTATGTATGGGCATACATTGCCACTCTCTTCAGACACACCAGAAGAGGGCATCGGATCCCACTACAGATGGTTGTGAGCCACCATGTGGTTGCTGGGAATTGAACTCAGGACCTCTGGAGGAGCAGTCAGTGCTCTAACCACTGAGCCATCTCTCCAGCTCCATCTTAAATATTTTAAATCAAAATAAAATTACGTTACTTTCCTTTCCTTTTCTTCTCCCACCCCTCCCAGATACCTTCTCATGATCCCCTGTGAACCCTCCCAAGTTGATGGCCTCTTTTTCTTAGACTTTGTTACCTTCATACGTATATGTATGTGCGTGTACACAAACGTGTATAAGGACAGTCTAATGAGTCTGTTTTGTTGGTGGTGTGTATATGGCCAAGGCTGGCCACTCTGCACTGGACAGGCAACACCGTGGCTCATCCCTGGACGAGGAGACTCTTCTCCCAACAGTCATTAGTTGTCTAGAGTTGGGACCCATGAGCATTGCCTGCCCCGTGAACACGTTCACTGATGGTACCAGTGTTCTGCTCTTATTTCTGTAGCCATTTCTAGGAGGGACTGTTTCAAGAAGAGTTCCTGATCATCTGGCTTTTACCATTTTTCTGCCCCATCTTCCTCCATGTTCCTTGAACCACAGATCCAGGAGCTGTGAAGTAAATGTACCTATGGGGCTGGACTCCCCAGGCTTCACTGACTTCAGCTGCCCATTGTGTCCAGAGTGGTTTTCTGTGGTGGTCTCTCTTTGCCGTCAAGAGTGTCTTCTTTGATGATGGTTGGTGGCCATACTTATCTGGGGTTCTAAGAATACGATTTAGAATGTGGTAAGGGATAATGCCAGTTTAGCAAAGTGGCAATAGTAGATCCTTTCCTAAGATTCTAGACTCAGATATATGTGCAAGAAATGACATATACAGATCCCGTACCCCTGACATGGCTTCTACGAATGGAAACACTACAGCATTAAACACAGTATTAGGATGCTCACAAGTAGAGACAGAACATGTCCTTCAGTTTCCTGTATTATTCTCTCACATCTCCATTATTTTTAGTTTTTTTTCAATTTAATGGCTTCAAGAATACACATAGGTACAGTCATAACAGACATGACTCTTTGAGATAGACTCTACCCTGCTTACACCTTCACAGACCCACCAGGGTTATCATGTGTGTGATTGGTGTGTTCTTCTTCATTGCTGAGTAATATTTCACGCTGAGATGTACCATGGGTGTTAACCTTTGTAATCATTCAGTTGCTAGTGACTGTTTCCAGCTCGAGGCTACTCTGACTATAGATGCTATGAATACACATGTTTCTGTCCGATTGGACACATGTCTGTATTTCTTTGGAACGAGCGCTTAGCAGTTGCGGTAGTTATTTGCCTGTTGCTGTGCTAAACCGGCAGGAACGAGGAAACGTATAGAAGAGAGTTTATTTGGGTTTCTGGTCCCAGGAGTATAGGAGTCCCTCATGGCAGGGAAACAGGGCAGCAAGTAGCAGGTAATGTGGCAGGGGCAGGGAGCTGAGCACTCTGCAGAGAGAGTGAACTGCACATGAGGTGAGACTATAAGCACTCAGAGCCGTCCTCCAATGACTTACTTTCTCCAGCAAGACCACACCTCCCAGACTTCTCCAAACAGCACCACCTACTGGCAAGTAAGTGCTCAAACATTGGAGCCTACGGAGAATACTCTCATTCAAACCTCTCTAGTGTAATTGGTGGGTTACCTCTCCAGTGCCTGTATTATTATTATTATTATTATTATTATTATTATTATTATTATTAATCATTATTTTATCATTATTATTAATTATTAAGCTGAGAACGACCTTGGATTTCTGGTCTTTCCTTGCTTCCATCTCGTAAGTGCTAGGATTACATGCCTAAACCGCCAGACCCCGTTTATGCCGCGCTGATGAGATAGAACTTGCTGGGCAAGTGCTTTAACAGCTGAGATATAATCTCAGCCCACCTCCCTCATTTTACAAAGAAACCTCTACTCCGAGTGATTACCGATCCAGTTTCCCACCAGCAAAATGAGAGTAATTCAGTTTTATCGTTCCATTGCCAGCATAGATATTGTTGGGTGTTATTTTAGGTGGAGATGAGAAAAGTTTTTCAGCATGCAATAACTTCATGTATTAGGTTTCCCTCTCATGACATAACATGTTTTCATGAGCTTATTTGAAATCTATATGTAGTGTCATATATATGCATATGTCATGGAAATGTATGCTCATGTATCTTGCCTATTTTCAAGTGGCATGTTTAATAGTTTTGATTATTGGATCTTGAGAGTCCCTTTTGCTTTAGACAGTAGTTCTTCTGTTGTGTGTTATTTATAAGTATTTCCACCCACTTTCAGTGTTTCTGTTATCCTCTAAACATGAATTTTCACAAAGTAATTATTAGTTTTTAAGTTTAATTTATTATTTTTGCTTTTATGGACTATGGTGTTAGCTTCTAGGATAAGAATAATTTGCCCTGGATCCTGGGGCTATTCTCAAACATTTTTCTTTTTCTATAGTTTTATGTTTAACATCAAATTTGTGATCCATTTTAAGCCATGTTTTGTATGAGGGAGATTTCAGCGTTTATTTTGCATATAAGCGAGTGTTTAATTTACTCAGCTCCATACGTTAGGAAGCCTACCTTTTCTCCACTGAATCATCTTTGTGCCATTGTGAGAAGCTGGTTTGACATATGCAGTGGGCTCTCTACTGATGAGCTCTCTGTTTCTGATAGATGTTTCCTTCCACAATTATGACATACTAGTGATTGTCGCAGCTATGTGAGTCTTGAAGTTAGGTAGACAAGTTATTACCATTGTCCTAGTCTCTTTAAAATTTTGTCTGAACCATTTTATTTTCTTTAACCTATTTAAATTTTAGGATAATTATGTGTATAGCTATAAGAACCTTCTAGAGATTATGGTAAGAATTGTTAAGCCATCTCTCGTTTTGGAGGCATGTGAAATCTTTGCTGTATTCATTGTTCCACAAGCACAACATGTTCATTTCTATCTAGTTTGGTTTCTTTTACTACGATCACTTGGTTTTCAGGGTAAATATCCTAGGTCTTTTTCCCCCTAAAAGCTTCACTTTTCTGGGTGGTAAGAATTATAATCACATCGTATTTTACATTTTGATATTCACATAATGTTGCTGTATAGAGTCCAATCGATGTCTTGTCATCTTTCGCAATTTATTAGTTCTAGTTTATTATTTTTTGTGGATTTTTTTGGATTTTCTATATACATATTTATGCCATCTACAAATAAAGACAGTTTTTAACTCATCCCTTCTGGTCTGCACAATTTGTTTTCTTTTTGCATTGTTCTCACTATGCTTTCTATGGTTAATACAATAATTGGTGACAGTGGGCCTTCTTGCTCTTAGTCCTAGCAGAAATATATGTCATTTTAAAAGAAAAAATCAGTTACTGTAATTTAGCTGTAAGGTTTTTGAGAAAAAATTTCTTTATATTCCTATGTTGAAAGATTTTTTGGATAGGTGTTCAATTTTAACAAATAAATTTTATGCACTGACTGATATGATTGTATAATTTTCTTCTTTATTCTGTTAATATAGTGGGTTACATTGATTGATTTTTCTAGCATTGAGCTAGTGTTCCTGGAATAAAACTCATTTGGCCATAGTTTATAATTTTTCCGTATACTGCTGGATTCTGTTTGCTAATGTTGTGTTAAAGATTTTCACATCTACGTTTATGAGGAACAATGATCCACACGTTTATTTTTTAAATGTCGTCTTTGTCTGCTTCCAATATCAGGATCATCTTAGCCTCATAAAAGAAATCGAGAAGACTTTTTATACTCTTAGAGACAGTGACAAAATATGGAGAAACAGAATGTTCTAGAGAAAAAATATGGAGGGTCTTTCAAACCGTTAAAGCAGAACTACGTTTGCATATGCCATGACAGGATGTGGGATCAGGTATGGCACAATTGACTGCGGTCTCCTGCTCATTGCAGTGGTTAACCATAGCTAAGATGTGGACTCAACCTAATTGTGCACTAAAAGATGAATCGATTGGAAATGTAACACACATGCATGCACACACATGTGCACACGTACCCATTACAGGTATATAATGTGTGTGTATATGCACACATGTATACATGTTCACAAAGCTACACCCACATAGGTCTTCACACAGTGGCATGTAATTAAGCCTTATAAGGTGAGGAAATATTGTCATCTATAGCAACAAAGATGAATTTGGAGAATATTATGTTAAATAAACCAGGCACAGAGAGGCAAATGCCTAAAATCTCATTTATATGTGGAATCCAAAATTGTCAAAATTCTTGAAATTCAAAGGAACAGAGAGTAGACTGGTATCCTAGCTCTCATTCTCTGGCTGTGATAAAGACCATGATTCAAAGCAACTTGGGGAGGAAAGGGTTTATTTGGTCAGCTTATCTTAACCCACAGCCAATCACTGAGGGAAGTCAAGCACAGACTCAGGAACTTCAGGAACTGAAGCAGAGTTCAGGGGAAATGCTGTTGCTGCTTACAGACCTGCTCTCCCTTACTTGAGCAGATTAAGATTTTATACACCCAGGACCACCTTGCCTAGAGGTGGCACCACCCACAGTGGGCTAGGCCTTCCAACACTGATCACTAATCAAGGAAATACCCCACGCACTTGCCTGCAGACTAATCTTATAGAAGCATTTTCTCAATTGATGTTCCTTCTTTCCAGGTGAGCGTACTTGTGCCAAATTAACAAAAAAATTTTTGACCAGTTTGAGTCAAATTGACAAAATCTAAGTAGCCATTACCAGGAGGTTGGGGAAGGGAGGTTTGAGGAGACACTTGTCAAGTGATATGAAATTTCAACACAATTTGAAGGCTATATTAACAATACGTTGTATTCTAAAAAAAATTACTAAAGAATAGATTTCTAAACTTTTATATATATATGTGTAGTTTGTGTATATGTATATGTGTGCATATACATTCATATATATGATGTATTCAGGTGTGTATGCATAATATTGTCACATTTGCATACAGATATGCAAAGCAATATTTATGCTATTAGACTGTTATAGCCATTTTGCAGAAGATTTACATATATATCAAGATAGCATGCTGTTATGCCAAACATATCTTTACATATATGCACATATATATCTTTTCCAATTAAAATAGAGGATTGGTGAGATATCTCAGTTGGAGACATGACTTCTGTGAAAGCACGAGGACTGGAGTTCAATCTGAAGAAGCCCAGTGACACACTCGTAATGCCAAGCATATTCCAAGAGCTTATTACCTAGTCAGCCTCGGTTGATTGGTGGGCTCCAGGCCAATTAGAGACCCTGTTTGCATGGACAAGGTGGATAGAGCTTGGGGACACTTAACATTGCTTTTAGTTTGTAGAAGTTTGACCGTACTTTATCTTGATGGGGGATTCTTTGAATTTATATGGTTTGAGTGTTAAGTGTGGTTTGTAAGTATGTGATGCCACCAGATTTTAGAAACCCTTTCTATTATTTTTTTTTCACCAGAGCTCCTCTTACCTCTCAGGGGTTCTGATTCCATGGTTGTCAGTGTTTTTTTTTTTTTTTTTTTTTTTTTTTTTTTGTACTCAGCTCCTCTTCTTTCTGTTGTTTGGGTTGTGTGATTGGTAATGTTCTGTCTTTTATTTTACTCTTCTTTCTCCTGCTTACTCTCTCTGTTCCTTCTGATCCACTAAATTGTTTTCTTCTATGTTATAAAGCTCTCTATTTTCAGCAGGCTTCTTTATAGCCTATATTTTTGAGACCATTTATTCACTGTTAGTAAGTGTACACAGTTGTTAAATTGAGGATAGGTAGAGTGGATGCTCTTTAGTCTTCAATGATTTTTTTTTTTTTGTTTTTTTGAGACAGGTGTAGCCCTGGCTGTCCTGGAACTCTCTCTGTAGATCAGGCTGGTTTCGAACTCAGAGGTCCTCCTGCCTCTGCCTCAGAAGTGCTGGGATGAAAGGCATGCACCACACCCAGTCAACAAAAAAAATTTAATATGTTTTCATCTCAATGTTCGTGATTACTGACTTTTTAAAAAAATAATGTTAACAATGTTCTGATAATTTATGTGCATATTTCACTAAAGGTATTTTGACTATAATTCCGTGAGAATATGGACCCCATTTAAAGCATTCATTTATCTATTGAAGATGTGTGTACATCTGGCGTATCATGAGCATGCGTAATTTATGTAGGATTGGAGTTCTAGACTAAGAGGTGGAAAAAATGGAGTAAAAAGAATGTTCAAAGAGATAATGGCTAAAAGTTCTGAAATAAAATAGTATCGAGTCATAGTTTTAAAAGTTCCATGGACTTTACAAAGAATGGTTAAGAATGTGTTTCATTAAGAAAATATTCTTAATAAAATTTCTAAAAAAATATTTGGGGAGCCTGAAAACAAAGAAAATACACAATGAATATACAGACTCCAGAATGAGGCAATGATCTGGACCATAACACAGGAGCCAAAAGAAATGGGATGGCATATTTAATGTCCCAAGGGTATAAAGAGTGTTGGGATTGAGTCTAAGGTGTCCTCTGATTGGGGGTCACTGGAAAGATTTCAATTTGTCTTTTGTCTCTTCTCTCTTTACTTCTGTCCACGCTGAGGTATGCAACATTTTCCAACCATGTCCTTCTGCTTTGCCACAGACCCAATGCAGTGCAGTCAGATGACCATGGACAGAAACCCCTGGCATTAGGAGCCATGATAATCTCTCCACCTTTAAGTGGTTTCCTTCTGTGGTGGAAAGTTTGGCTAGCTGTGGAGAACCAGAACCAAAATTCTTTGGCCAGTGAAATAACATCCTTCAAATATGAAGGCACAACGAGAGCGTTTCTGTCCCTAGTGTGTTTTGCCAATGCTTCAGGGGGAAGGAAACCAGGCACAAGGACAAAGAAGAGGAGGCTAAGAATGCTGGGAAAAGAGGAAGCAAAGAATGTTGGGAAAAAGGAGGCAAAGAATGCTGGGAAAGGACACGTAGAGAAAGAGACGGAACAGTGGCAGCATAGAGCAATGCACTGTAACAGGCGTGTGAGTACATGTGGCAGTAGCATTCCAGGTAGAACAAAGGGCGGTGTGAACCACATTAATATGTTCAACATCCATAGCATTTCTTTTTTTTTTTTTTTTTTTTTTTTTTTTTTTTTTTTTTTGGTTCTTTTTTTCGGAGCTGGGGACCGAACCCAGGGCCTTGCGCTTCCTAGGTAAGCGCTCTACCACTGAGCTAAATCCCCAGCCCAATCCATAGCATTTCTTGGGAAGCATACAATACTAATTCCTTTCAGGTTGTATATCAGATCAGTGAAATTCATCTCAAGCAATTGTAAAATCTGAAAGCCCCAGGCCAAAGCAGTGGATAGGAGACTCTCAGGCTGGACCTGTTATTGTTTTGATGCAGAATTTTATCTTTGTGGAAACTTCATTTTTGCCTTTTAGGCTCTCTGGATAACGCTCTCACGGACACACCCAGGAGTGCACACTACTAATTTCCTAGGGGTCTCTTAGCCCAGCCAAGTTTACAGCCAAGATTAACAGTCACAAGGACAAAAGAAACGGTGTGGTAGGGACATTAAACAAGATAGAGAGACAGACAATAGCCTAGCCTGAAGTTTAAAAGTAAATGCTTTGGTTGGGAATGGCTTAGTGGTTAAGAGCCCTTGCTAATCAGAATGAGGATCTGGGTTATAACAAAAAGCCACTATACCTGAAACTTCAGCTTTGTGGATGGTGGAGACAGGATGATCAGAGAGGCTTGATGGCCCAACTCCAGGTCCACCAAGAGACCCTGGCTCAAAGAGATAATGTAGAGAATGACAAAAGACATCTCCCCCTCTGGCTTTCTTATGTGTACATGGGTATACATAGTCACAAATATACAACAAACACACACACACACACACACACACACACACACACACACACACACACACACACACACACAGCTTGAGCCAGATGTAACAGTGTAGGTCTATAATCCTGACACCCAGGAAGTAGAGACAGAGAAGGGTCATGAGCTCAAAGCTACATAATGAATTTGAGGAAAGGTTGGGCTATGCCCATTGTGGCTAAACACACACACACACACACACACACACACACACACACACACACACACACACCAACCATAAGCATCACAACCATTACTAAAGGTTGATAAAAATAAGGGAGCAAGAAAAGATGCAAATACCTTTGTGTTACGGAGGGAAACCTTAACATACTTTTGTTAATAATTTAAGAGAGTAAAGAACCAAAGCAATACTTGTACAATAAAAGAAAAACTGTGGAAAAATCCACATCAACTTTATTCTTGTATAGAACTTTGTAAGCAACAATAATGAGAACGTATCTTATTTTTAAATACAGACAGAAAGTTTGCCAAAATTGTATGCTAAGATAAAAAAAATCACATCTCAGCTGATTTCAAAATTTTGATCTCCTACAACTACAGGGAATTCTAGATGAAAGCAACCGTAAAACACTAGAAAATTCTTCGATGTTTCGGAGTTGAGCACCATGCTATTAAAATAACCCTTCTGTCAATGAAGAAATCACAGATTATTTCGAATGCTAATGTAAATGCTGTTTATCAAAAGCTTAGGGGAATAGAGATAAACTCCACTTAGAAGTAAATTCATAGCATTAAATACAAGCCTTAGACATGAATGAAAATAAGCAATATGTATCTATCTATATATAAAGTCATATTGCCATATCTATATACCCATCTCAAGGTGGGAAAAATAATGAGAAATTAAGCTCAAATTAGGAGTAAAATCATAAAGAAAAAAGAGATCAATGAGAAGGGATTCGGATCTGACCTTGTAGGGTGTTCACTGTCTTCCGATGTGTTTAATCCTGAGGAGGCTTGGGCTTATTCTCAGAGGAAGTTGCAAAGTTACAGCGTAACTGCTTTTTCTAGGAGAGAAGCCCAGCCTAGACCTGAGCATGGTTGGGTCCCAGTCACGTGACTTCTCCATGCCGCAGTCGGCACATTCTAGTCAAATGGGACTGTGGTGTCCTACCTCCTCCAGAGGGTTTTACATCCTAGAATGAATCAGAAAGCCATGTGAAGACTTAAACCTGGGATCCTGGCTTGGCTCCACTTTTGTCACTGACATGACCTTAGCAGCTCCATTGTTAGTCTAGAAATAAGATTTTATTCCTTCCAGCTTTCTCTGTTAAAAGATGATCTATAATTAATCCATATTTCACAAATGAGGTCCCTAAGATCCAGCTCCATAGGATGACGGGCAGAGCTTGTTGCTTAGGAACAGAAGTAGAAATGAGTCAGCTCGCTCACTGGTTTGTCCTCTTCCTTTCCTTCTCTTTTACCCACTAATTTGACCAGCTTGGAAAATATTTCAAATTATTCCTCTGATCACTGGGACACAAAGATGAGCGAGACAGGACAGATTTGGTTGTGAGCATTCCACATAGCAATCATGTTAATTAATAGCTTCGTTATTTTAAGGATAATCCACCAGTGTAGACTATTGTGACCAAATATGATTGGACAGGCAATTACAATACATAGAACACAAGACTTCAGCAAAGAATCTCTGCTTCAGTTGATATAATATTTTTGTTTATCTAGAGAGATGGGAGGCTAGGGCGTGATTCCAGGTGTGGGCTATAGCATCCTATAGACCAGTGGTTCTCAACATGTGGACTGTGACCCTTTTGGGGTCTTTACGGTTGGTGGGGGGGTCACCATAACATGAAGGACTGTATTAAGTGGTCTGGGATTTAGTTGAGTTGAGAACCACTGTTCTAGATTGTTCCTTCGATTCCTTCTGTTTGCTGCGGGTCTGAAGTTTCCGTGTACCATCATGTATGTCATCACACTTGTCTCTGTCACCTGCTGTGGCACATAAGTGACACTGTCTCCCCTGGTTTATCTATGAAGAATTGGAAGCCTAGAGAAAGGCGTGTTGGTTCCATGAGCTCACCCGGTTATTCACTAATTGGTTTTGACTCAGAGCTGTCCGCCTCCTCACGGCCTCAACTGTCCTCACAATTAAAAAGAAAACACCAGTGGTGTTTTTGCAGTTGCTATACCCGAGTAGTGGCTGGACTTCTCAGCGGTCAAATGTTGGCTAGAATCATGCAATGCCTGGAGCTTTTCTGTGGGCTTTGCTCTCCTAATGATTACCCACTTATCTCGTTTATCCTTAACTAAGCTTGTGAAATAGGAACTTCTACCACCCCTCCCATTTCACAGAAGGAAAAACAGAGGATTAGAGCCAGCATTTTGATCCTATTGTTAGTAAGTCAGAAAGCTGAAATTTGAATGTAGGTCCACCTGACCATGTCTTTAATTATCACTCAATGTGGGCAGCATATTGCAAATCTAGTTGATTAGAAGCATTGGGCTCAATGTGATACCCAGGAGTAGGTTGGGGGAAGAAGATAGGATGCTATCTTGAATGGCAGCAGGGTAGGTGTGTGCATCTTAACTCTTGGTCTGAGGAACCAGGAGAGTGTTGCTCCTTAGCTTGGACCCTTCTCACTAGTTCCTGCAAGTGCTGTATTGTTTGCACTTAACCCCATCTGAGCGGTTGAAGTCTTTTTTTTTTAACCTAAAAGTGGCCACTACCTACAATGATACAATGTGACAATGTTTCTGAATTTTTTGTACAAATGTAATTATTTCCCTGGCTTGCGGAAATTCTAAAATTTCCATCCCCTTTTATTTCTTTAAGGCTAGCTAGTTCAGACTTTGTAAAAACAAGAAACAAAAACCAGCTACCATCCTAAAAGGGCGCCTGTAATCAACCACAAAGAATCCAGCGTACTGCTTCAATCACGCTGTTCTAGCACAGAGAAGTTTTTAAAGGGATAGAACTCACAGAGACGGTTTTAGGAGCTCTTTAAAAGTCAGATGAAACCCAACTGCTGTGATTCTAGGGGATCTGAACCCAACTTCTGCACACACCTTATGAGTATAGTGTCTCTATTGTGAACAAAGAGAGGATGTGAACGAGGAAAAACACTTCTAGTAGTACAGTGTCGATGTAGATAAGGGAAGAAACAGCATATTGTAACAGGAATGAGTGAATATATATTTGGTAACATATCTTCTCCAGAAAATGAAGAGCTGTCCCTTAAAGACCAAGAACTACTTAGTGCATTGGATGATCATTATATGATTATTACAACTTGGTGATATGTTGCTGCTGCCTGTGCCTTGCATACAGGCTACAGGGTAGCAGAAAGGCTGGTTACATTATCTAGCTTGACCTCTGCAGTGGTTGTTTTCATTGGAGAAGGGGTGTATTTCTAAGTTTTTAAATGAGTTGGGTTCTAGGAGTCAATGTGTGTCAGGAAGAAGTAAGGCTGAAGGTAATGCTGGGAAAGCAAGCCATTTGGCTGGTGCAGGGACAGGGCGCGGGCACAGAGAAGGAGAAGATGGAGAAAAGTTAGCGCTGTTCAGCTGAGAGGTGCACATGATTTAAGTCCTCCTAAAGATGAGATTCACAGGGATAGATTGCACTGATGGAGTTCTCAAACCATTCTCATGTTGAGACACACTGGCATTTCTGAGTAGTTTTTGGATTTCCGTCAATTAATATCCTCACAGTACATGGGCCAACATTGAAGTGGACCGGTGATGCGGAAGCTGTGATTCATGGGATCACCGTGAGGAGGAAGACGGACGTTTTTTTCTAACCATAGAGCTATTTGGCTACATTCGGGTCCCACTTAACAATATTGCCCAGGTTTAAGATAATCCTTAAAGGATTTCTATTCCATTAAAAAGTTTTAGTGTAGGATAGATACAGCCCCAATTTCTTCTTCTTCTTTTTAATACAGATGGAGCTGGGTCACATACACCAGCATCCTGAGACACCAGGTAGTTAGAAGTACGTTTTGGTTGGGACACGTTCAGACAGAGGGATACATTTGAAATCTCTGGATGATACTCCTGGTGACTTTGGGGGGAAGGCAGTTCTCTCTTTCCTTTTTCAGTCTGATGCAAAACAAAAGCCCAATCTCACTCAAGAGGTTTTACAGAAGCAGCTGATCTTTCTGGAAGTCAGAAGGTGGGAAGGCACACTATTACTCTCTGGACCACTGCTTTGCAAATCAGGAAAACTGCTACAGCATTTGCCCGGTGGAAAAGACTGCGTTGGTATTGCTTTGAGGTTAAATGAAATGGGAGAGATAGGGTCTCTTTTTAAGGAGGCAGGCTAAAGCTTCGAAAAAAAATGTATAGTGTTACATATCAGACACATTATAATCATTACTACACCTTTTTGTTACTTGTTAGAGTTCTCGGGTATGTTTGCAAGTATCTTATTTGTTACTTGACATAGGCATAGTGTATACCATGCAGAGAAGTTGTGTTACGTGACCTCATTTAATTGTTCTCAAAACCCCAGGAGAGATGTCTTACAGAAACAGATCAGATAGTGCTTTTTAAATTGATTAGGAAATGGAAAAGAAAATTTAAAAACAGGTTCAGAAACTGTCTTGTGGAAGTTAAAGGACTTCCTTAGAGACATTTCCCCCCAGTGATCTCCTCTTTTTTTTTTTTAAACTTATTTATTTTATGTACATGAGTACACTGTAGCTGTCTTCAGATACACCAGATCCCATTACAGATGGTTGTGAGTCACCATGTGGTTGCTGGGGATTGAACTCAGGACCTCTGGAAGAGCAGTCGGAGCTCTTAACCGCTGAGCCATCTCTCCAGCCCGTGATCTCCTCTTCTTAACCATTTCTCATGGGCTAGTCTCCATCGATGAAACCAAGACTAACTTTCTGCCATTGAAATGTCCTTCCCGGGGCTGGGGATTTAGCTCAGTGGTAGAGCGCTTGCCTAGGAAGCGCAAGGCCCTGGGTTCGGTCCCCAGCTCCGAAAAAAAGAACCAAAAAAAAAAAAAAAAAAAAAGAAATGTCCTTCCCTTCCTCTTTACTGGCCACTTGTGTTAGAAGAAGCAGGTTGTATGTAAAGTTTTATTGAATAACGTGTGGTGTAGTGTCATCGGTTCAAAACAAGGCATGTGGGGTTGTCTATATGAATGTTGGAGATAGCTACATTTGATGAAATGGAGATGAAACCAAGAGAGATGGCTCTGCTGCGCTCTCCTCCCTGTCCTGTTGGCTTGTGACATGTGATGTGTATGCGCGAACGGGGCTCTCAGTTTACGGGCTCAGAAATGAATGTCTAGACAGAGTTTCACGGGGAACTTAATACTCTTTTCAGGATATGTGTCTGCAGTGTGGTGGTGACGAAGGGGTGGGTGGGTGAAGACAATACTCTACATTCCTGTGTCAGGCCACCCTCTGATGGTTCTGCAGGGAGCTAGGATCTTCTTTCAGACCTGTCCCACACTGAAGCATGAAGACCCAAGTGTTGCCCTGTCTCTACGTAGGCAATAACTTGTCATATGCTTTTCCCTGGAAGAGTTTATCATGAAGCAACTTGTAGGTGAAGGTTACTTAGCTTGGATCAATAATACCTAGAATTCTTTTTTTTTTTTTTCTTTTTTTCTCCAGAGCTGGGGACCGAACCCAGGGCCTTGTGCTTGCTAGGCAAGCGCTCTACCAATGAGCTAAATCCCCAACCCCAATACCTAGAATTTTTATCAACTGGGGGTCATGAGTGTTCTGATGAGAGATCGTGGGTGGGGCACTTTAGTGCTATTTGAACTTCCTTACTGCTTATCATGAATTCATCCTACCAGGAATTTTTACTATTGAATAGGTTGGGCTTAGACCTCCCGTGTGAAGGTTTAATGGGAATATGCTAGCTACTGTTGCTATCCCGAGCTCAGGGCTAGTCAGCTGATATCAAGGAGGATGCCCTTCCTCACCACTCAGTACTTCTCTCAATCAGACTAGCTTTTGTTCTGGTCTAGGTGGCTTAGCTCTTGGAGGCAATCAAACCCCGAGCCTTGGTTCTGAGCCCAAGATTTCTATGCTCCTCTCAGGCAATGGCTGCTGTTTTTACTTATCTGACACCTAATAGTGAACATGAGAACATCAAGATGTCCCTGGTTGGAGCATCTGACAGGTGATTTCCGCTTGCATTGCATAACAGCGGAAGCAAAGTCCCTCACATAACCAGGACCAAATGCACTTGCTAGATTGGTCAGTTTCTTTCTTGCTTGTTGGTATCTTAGCATGAGGTCCTGAAAGGTATTGTTTGACAGCAGCAGAGTGTCAAAGTTTGGAGTTTTGTAAAGGGAGCCTAACTGTGCCTAGCATAGAAACATTTCTCCTTTGTAATTAGGCTCTTGGGAGCCTAAAAATGTGAGGATGGTAAGCAGAAACATGTCTCATTTCTCCTCGGCTCCTCTAGTTTCCTCCAGGTCTCTCTACCCATGGTTGGTCGTTCCTTCAGGGTGTGTGCTGAGCTTACATCATCCCTTTGACTCGTCTGAGTCCTGAGATTTCATTTCTTTCCTTCTCTTCTATTCAGTCTTGTTGGGTGAATCCATACCTGGATATCGCTCTCCTCCCCCTTCTCGCCATTTATATGAAAGCCAGGGTCACAGTTCGCCCAGGATAGACCTCTGCCTACTTCATCTTCCTGCTTTTCATATTACTGCAGGAAATTTAATCTCTAGAGAAAAGCCAGCACATAATATAAAATGTACACCACCGGCTCAGTTCATATTTGTCAAATAATTATCTGGCAAACATTATTCAGCAAATAAACAGGGAATCCTGTGTGTGACTGACCAGAGACATCATGTTACCTCCCAATTCACAGTGGGTGTTGAGACAAAGTCCCTTCCAGTGAAAAGGGTACACGAGTCTATAAAGTATGAGGCAATAGCTCATTGGCTGCCACCCTTATCTTTGCAAGGTACATCACCTTGTAGCTCTCACATAGGAACCTGGTTAATTTTATAATAGGTCCGAAGACTCATCTTCTTCCTCCTTTCTTTTTGTCTTTGTTTATGTCTTTCTTCTCTCACTAATATGGAAGCCCCAAGAGCTTCCGTTTCACTAATGACTTAGCTTTCTGTCACGTGACAGGTCCTCTATACATGCTTGTTTAGTAAACGAGATCCTTCCAGCTGGATAAATCCAAGCATGCCTGGCTTGTTGGCAAGTAGAAGAGTTCTTGTGGTTGATTTCATAGGCCACGAGGAATCGTACACAGCGTGGCTTGGCTAACTGTTGTGAAGTACCACGGACCCTTCAGCTTGGTCACTACACTTGCCATGTTTTCCCTAAGGCTCCTGCGTCAGTGTAGTGGCTTCTCATAGTCCCAGATCCAGGATAGCTCCAATTTTGTTGCAATGATTTGAGGGCTTACTCAAAGGTAGATGCTACATAGACCAGTCTTCTCTTCCTTTCAGAGCAAATGTAGAAGAGTGATCTAGTAAACTCAGCTAATTGCCTTTTTCCTCTCACTCTAGCTGGTTCATGGGTTATGTTCTCTCCCAGTAGATTGATAGCTCGTTGGTCTAGTCATTCACTCTAGCTGTGATATGTAACACAACTGCAGGACCGTAGCTGGGAATGGGTAGACAAGATGAGTAAGCTCAATGATTGTGTTACACACTGTTAGCTCGTTCAACCTCTTCATACAGCAAAAGAGAAAACCAGTGCTCACAGATTTAAATACACACCAGAAAGTGGGCTGAGGTAGACCTGGTTGAACAAACACTGGGACTTTCTCACTAAACCAGGCAGTGCCCAGATTGCCCGTGACTTGGAAGATACACAGGAATTGTAGACTGAACGAGTGAATGAACTCATATTAACTAAGCTCTTTCCTTGTACCCTTTATATTTGGATATTTTATTTCTACTCCCTGACGTTGGTAGTTCCTCATGGATTTGCCACTCTCTTCTCTGTGGCTTTTCTTTCAGTTGCACACTCAGCCTTCCATCCATGCAGACCTTCAGGTCTTCCTTCTATCCTTTTCTTGACTCTGCATTTGCTAGGAAGCTCGTAAGATAACGTAGCACATCATATGATAAAGTGGAGTCTGTTTATGGTGTTCGTCATGCACTTACCCATGTCTTTCTAGGATAGTTGCTTTAGCCCAGAGTTCTACCCCAGAAGGTTACTATTTCAAGGGCAACTGCAAATAAGTAGTGAATTCGATTTCTGCTGGGAAGGAGTTTTGATGTCTTTTCAATCATCTTAGGCTCTCTGCTGTTTCTTCCAACTATAATGCTGTAGAACTGAGAGCATGAATTATGCACAGTAAGAGTGTATGTCTGGGAAGGAGAATGGAGAATCTAGGATATTTCAGCTGTGGTAAAAGGTTAGCTTTATTGCTGCTACCAAAACACCCCCACAGGGATAATTTAGCTTGCACACGGTTTCACAGATGGCTGTCCATCGTGGCAAGGGGTGTGTGGCAGGGCAGTTCATACCATGGTGGGTAGGAAGTGGAATAGAGCAGTAGCAGGAAGAGCAGAACCCCCAGGGAATGTTCAGCTAAGCCCAGTGTTCACAGACCCACCACTTGCCATCATCGTTTCAAACTTTGAAACCCTCATGATCAATACATTCATTAAGTCAGAACCCTTATGATCTAATTCTTCCTGGGGAATACCCTCACAGATGTACCTAGAAGCGTGCCTTATAATCTCCATGGTGCCTCTCAATGTGATCAAGTTGACAATCAAGATGAATTATTTTGGGGAAGTCATCAGGGGACAAAGACTCAAATTTTTGATGCTGAAAAATGACAAGAAAAACATATCTTCTGGCTAACCTTTCTTCATGAAAGCATTTAATGAACAGAATGGAGATTTTGTTTTCTCAGCCTTTAAAAAAGAGTGTGTCTGTCGCTGCCCTTCTAAGGTTTCAAGGTCATTGCAGAAGAGAGGGCAGATGGAATGCACAAGAAGGCAGGGAACAGGAGGACTTTGTAACTCTGTGTTCTGTAGATGGGACAATTAATTAATTAATGTGTCACGATCTCACAGTAGCTGTGGCTGTCTGCACCGGGCCTGTACAAATCTGGTCCTATTAGCAGTCAGTCATGGACTGAGGAGGACCTTACCTTTCCTGATAAAGTATTGGCTACTGATGAATTCTTAGGGAGAGGCAACCATTGGCTTCAGTTACGAACCCACTGAGGAGCTCAGCAGGGTCATAGAAATGATCTTGGTTAAGTCAGTGGGTCTCAAAAACAACAAAACAAAAACAAAAACAAACAAACAAACAAACAAAAAAACCAAACCACAACAAAATAAAGAAAAATAACAGCGAAATGTTATAATGGTGTAAAGGGATTTGTATGCAAGAAATTGTCAAAGAACAAACTCAATGAAAGTTATTAAAAATAACACAACAGAAGTCTCTATTAATAACATCTACTATATCTTATGAATGTTCTCACTATAAGCAAGGGGATACAGTCACATAAGTAGAGGTGTTTACTTCTGCTTCCTTCCTTACCCTCCCTCGTCTCCTCCCACTTCTTTCTCCCTCCATCTCTCTCTTCCTTTCTCCTTCTTAAAATCTCTGTGTATGATATATATATATATATATATACGTACATATAAATATATCAATCATGTATTATACATATATATGCACATATGTTGATATATATGTATATGTATGATTGTTGTCTTTTTCAAACATCCATTTTATTTATTTTAGGAAGCAGTGCTTAGCATTGAACCTAGGGTTTCCAACGTGCTAGTCAAGCACTCTCGCTGCGGTGTACCTCCAGCCCTTCTGGGAACCTGAGTTTTTTAGACAGTCTCCTGCTGTATCTGGGGGTCATTGATTTAACTAGGCCGACTGGCCAGCAAACAATCCCAAAGGATGTGCTAGTCTCAGCCTCTACAGTGCTAGAGTTATAGATATGTCCTTGGCTTTTTATGTGGGTGCTGGGGCAGGGAATCCAATCGCAGGCCCTTCTGCTTTTCAGCAAGCATTTTACCATCTGAGCCGCTCTATCAACTCCCCTCGAGCCTTTGCAGGGTTGCTTTATAGATCTGAGTGGGAGACTGAGCCCTGGACACGAGTCATGCCCATTCCTTCCTAGTGTGATATCATCTCAAGAATCTCATTCTCACCATTTGCTGGCTTCTGCGATAGTAATTGTGGTTAATGCTCACCCCTGGCTTCAGGCTCTCAGAAGGACAGAACCAGTTTCCTATTCTCATTGGAAATTACATAGAAACCAGATGTTTCATACGTGGCTTGAAAAGGGTTAATGGTTAACTTGCCCTGTATCCCTGACCTGCAGGGGCCAAGTACAGAAGGCAGGATGGAATTAAAGTTGTAACAACACTTTGAAACAAGACATTCTGCTCTGGGCCTGGGCATCTTTATTTGGAGTCTCTGTCTGTATGTTAAGTGACTCCTAAGTACCAAGGAGAAAGTCTGCTGCTCTTGCTCCCCCAGTCCCTCCTCGTCCCCCCTCCTGCCTTCTTCTTAACCCTTACGTGTATATGTGTATGCCCATGTGCACACATGCTCACAATGGGAAGAAGAGACTGTAGGTGTTAGGAGGGAAGGGATGCCAGAAATTTAGATATTGATTCTAATCGACAAAGAAAGAAGATGTGCCAGAAAAGTCCTAAGTACAGTTGCTGTGCACATCGTTGTAATAATCACTGGATTTGATCAGTCACTGAACATGGGGCTCAACTTCCAAATGTTTCCTCTGGATATAGCATATACTCAGTCACTAGTTATAGGATGTCTGTCCATCATGTGGCTAGCCCTAGGGCTGGTTCTGTGAGCAATGCATGACTTAAGCCACCCATGAAATTGAGGCTGACTAGAAGAGGAAAGTCAGCTATCAATACATTAACAGTAATTGTGCTTCTATTGGTGGAGTGTTCACTGCATGTCTTGTATAATGCTCTCCACTCCCACTACTGTAACACCCTTGCACAGAGATTCTGGGACCGCTATGTGCTGGAGCAGAGACTGGAGTCTAGCCCATTCCACACCGGATCTCATAGGAACAGGGACAGGAAAGTAGAAGGCAGCAAGAGCAATTGCACTGTGATTACTGTGAGCCCACTCGGGTCTAGAATCTCACTGAGCTTGCAAAGACCTACTGGGATGGCTAATCTGCCTCCAGGCAGACATTCTGGAGGGGGTGTCTTCTTGGATAAATAGTACAGGGAGTGGAGAACGTAAATTTATTGGGGAATTGATTTGGCCTTGACTTAATTTTGATGTGCTTAGGAGGCAAATGAAAGAAAGCAAGAGCTAGGTTCCTCCTTCCCACAGTCTTTCCCTTCAGTAAGGAGAAAAATCAAACTTAAAGGATACAAGAGGGAATCTGCCCATCAGGGTGTCTTTCTGCTGTGCCGAGGCAGGGAAGCCAGCCTCCTTATTCAGCCTCTCTCCTCTCTGGCTGGAGCTCAAATGCTGCCCTCTGTGGTTTTCACTTAACAAATGTTAATGAGATGGCATTGTAATCACTCCATTTTATAAATATCTCATCCGCAAATTGGACCACAAAACCCCAATGAGTCAGCTCAGCGCATTCCACTAGCCGATATTTTCCCCACAGTCTTAACCAAGGGATGTAAAATGTGTTCTTGCTTTGCAGCCCTTTGGGCCCATGGGTGTCAGATGCGGGAGACGACTGCTGTTTGCCTGCCCCCCAACTCAAGTGGCTTGCTGGGTGTGTGAGCCTTTCACACAGTCCTGGGTGATGTAAGGGATTTAGGCTTGATCAATTATACCCCTTTCAAGTTAACACTAGAAAAATGAGAAATTGATTTTTTTTTTTGTTTGACGAAACAATATTTTAGAAATTCGGCATATAAAGATGGGATTTGACCTCACGTTTCAAGTTAGCTATCGCGGTGACGATGAGAACCTGCAATTATGCCATATTTTGTGTGTCACCACCTAATGTGATGAGCTTGTCAGATTTGTTCAGGGAAAGGATGCTCTGTCCTCTGTGTGATGTAGCCTCCAGCTGCGGCTGCTTGTGGAAAGGGGGTGGGGCAAGGGCCCACAGGATCCATCTTGTTCAGCAAATCTGCTGGCGTGAGAATCCTCAGACTCCGGCATCTAATCTGAGCTATCCTGTTCCATCAGTAGGCAAAGCCTATACTGAAGACTTTCCCTTCAAGTCTAAACTTTGAGGGTTTAAACTGGTATTCTGTGATTATAAGTTCATTCTCCTTAAATGATACATTTTCCTAAAGAGCAAAGAGGAGACGCCGGTGGCAGACATTCTATCTACTCAACCGATGGGCTACGTGGCATTCGGAAGATGGAGTCAGGTTTCCATCAATGATGTATCCTTAACCACTGGAACATTTCTTGGGCTTAATTTTTAATAAACTCAGCCTCAGAAAAACAAACATCACATTTTCTCTTTCATTTGTAGGTCCTAGACATTATAGACACACAGAATCCTCTATAGGTGGGTAGGTCCCCTGCCGATGACGCCAAAGTAGATGTGAAACTTTGTGAACGATGTTCACACAAAAGCGGCCTTAAGTAACTGCGTAGTAAAAAGGCTTGCTATGGACATGGGCTTTAATTTACATTCACTAAAAACTTGTAGTTTTATATTTTATCCATGGAAATATCTGAAGAATATACCTCAGGGTTTTTTTCAATTTTTAACAGATTTGTTTGTTTGTTTATTTGTTTACTTAATGTACATGTGTACATGCCTTTAGCATATATATGTGCACCGTATATGTGTGCCACCTGCATGCTGTGCCCATGAAGGTCAGAGGAGAGTGCCTGATCCTCTGGAACCAGAGTTACAGGTAGTCGTGAGCCACCTAATTATGGATGTTGGAAACCGAATTTTGGGTCTTCTGCAAGAGCAGATGTACCCTTAACTGCCAGAGCTCTCTCTCCAATCCTGCCTCAGGGTTTTCCATTGGAGCTAATGATATAAAAGGAGTGCTAAGCCTTTAAAATTTATCAACAACACCTCATTAGATGTGGGAACTCGAATGCTGTAACTTTAACTCTCTTACTGTTTATTCCAGGATAATTAGCGGTTTTCCTTAATGCCATTCCTCTGCGAGAAAGCAAAACTCAACGTATAACAATGTATTCTTGTAGTAATTAACCCATTCTCATTGGAGCCAATTAATCCCTTCATGAACTATCTTATATTTCCCTCAAACCATTATATTAAGAATTAAACAGGTGAGAAAGAGACCCAACCGCCTGGTCAGGTGGGCAATCCTGAGGCTGCAGAGCAGAAGAGACCACCAACACTGCTCACCCCTGCCCACATCCCTGGCCCAAGAGGAAACCGTATAAGGCCTCTGGGCTCCCGTGGGGGAGGGCCCAGGAGCGGCAGGACCCCTGCCAGAGACACCGCCGGACCCTGAAGGAAACAGACCGGATAAACAGTTCTCTGCACCCAAATCCCGTGGGAGGGAGAGCTAAACCTTCAGAGAGGCAGACAAGCCTGGGAAACCAGAAGAGACTGCTCTCTGCACACACATCTCGGACGCCAGAGGAAAAAGCCAAAGACCATCTGGAACCCTGGTGCACTGAAGCTCCCGGAAGGGGCGGCACAGGTCTTCCTGGTTGCTGCCGCCACAGAGAGCCCGTGGGCAGCACCCCACGAGCGAACTTGAGCCTCGGGACCACAGGTAAGACCAACTTTTCTGCTGCAAGAAAGCTGCCTGGTGAGCTTGGGACACACGGAAGCAGAATTCCTCTAGGACCGGGCACGTTCTGTGTTTACCGGAAGTCCCACACCCTCGGATCCCGGCCCGCAGCAGCTCTCTGCTCCCAGACCCTGTGAGAGAGAGACCCAACCGCCTGGTCACGTGGGCACTCCTGAGGCTGCAGAGCAGAAGAGACCACCAACACTGCTCACCCCTGCCCACATCCCTGGCCCAAGAGGAAACCGTATAAGGCCTCTGGGCTCCCGTGGGGGAGGGCCCAGGAGCGGCAGGACCCCTGCCAGAGACACCGCCGGACCCTGAAGGAAACAGACCGGATAAACAGTTCTCTGCACCCAAATCCCGTGGGAGGGAGAGCTAAACCTTCAGAGAGGCAGACAAGCCTGGGAAACCAGAAGAGACTGCTCTCTGCACACACATCTCGGACGCCAGAGGAAAAAGCCAAAGACCATCTGGAACCCTGGTGCACTGAAGCTCCCGGAAGGGGCGGCACAGGTCTTCCTGGTTGCTGCCGCCACAGAGAGCCCGTGGGCAGCACCCCACGAGCGAACTTGAGCCTCGGGACCACAGGTAAGACCAACTTTTCTGCTGCAAGAAAGCTGCCTGGTGAACTCAAGACACAGGCCCACAGGAACAGCTGAAGACCTGTAGAGAGGAAAAACTACACGCCCGAAAGCAGAACACTCTGTTCCCATAACTGGCTGAAAGAAAACAGGAAAACAGGTCTACAGCACTCCTGACACACAGGCTTATAGGACAGTCTAGCCACTGTCAGAAATAGCAGAACAAAGTAACACTAGAGATAATCTGATGGCGAGAGGCAAGCGCAGGAACCCAAGCAACAGAAACCAAGACTACTTGGCATCATCGGAGCCCAATTCTCCCACCAAAACAAACATGGAATATCCAAACACACCAGAAAAGCAAGATCTAGTTTCAAAATCATATTTGATCATGATGCTGGAGGACTTCAAGAAAGACGTGAAGAACTCCCTTAGGGAAACACAGGAAAACATTAATAAACAAGTAGAAGCCTACAGAGAGGAACCGCAAAAATCCCTGAAAGAATTCCAGGAAAACACAATCAAACAGTTGAAGGAATTAAAAATGGAAATAGAAGCAATCAAGAAAGAACACATGGAAACAACCCTGGATATAGAAAACCAAAAGAAGAGACAAGGAGCTGTAGATACAAGCTTCACCAACAGAATACAAGAGATGGAAGAGAGAATCTCAGGAGCAGAAGATTCCATAGAAATCATTGACTCAACTGTCAAAGATAATGTAAAGCGGAAAAAGCTACTGGTCCAAAACATACAGGAAATCCAGGACTCAATGAGAAGATCAAACCTAAGGATAATAGGTATAGAAGAGAGTGAAGACTCCCAGCTCAAAGGACCAGTAAATATCTTCAACAAAATCATAGAAGAAAACTTCCCTAATCTAAAAAAAGAGATACCCATAGGCATACAAGAAGCCTACAGAACTCCAAATAGATTGGACCAGAAAAGAAACACCTCCCGTCACATAATAGTCAAAACACCAAACGCACAAAATAAAGAAAGAATATTAAAAGCAGTAAGGGAAAAAGGTCAAGTAACATATAAAGGCAGACCTATCAGAATCACACCAGACTTCTCGCCAGAAACTATGAAGGCCAGAAGATCCTGGACTGATATCATACAGACCCTAAGAGAACACAAATGCCAGCCCAGGTTACTGTATCCTGCAAAACTCTCAATTAACATAGATGGAGAAACCAAGATATTCCATGACAAAACCAAATTTACACAATATCTTTCTACAAATCCAGCACTACAAAGGATAATAAATGGTAAAGCCCAACATAAGGAGGCAAGCTATACCCTAGAAGAAGCAAGAAACTAATCGTCTTGGCAACAAAACAAAGAGAATGAAAGCACACAAACATAACCTCACATCCAAATATGAATATAACGGGAAGCAATAATCACTATTCCTTAATATCTCTCAACATCAATGGCCTCAACTCCCCAATAAAAAGACATAGATTAACAAACTGGATACGCAACAAGGACCCTGCATTCTGCTGCCTACAGGAAACACACCTCAGAGACAAAGACAGACATTACGTCAGAGTGAAAGGCTGGAAAACAATTTTCCAAGCAAATGGTCAGAAGAAGCAAGCTGGAGTAGCCATTCTAATATCAAATAAAATCAATTTTCAACTAAAAGTCATCAAAAAAGATAAGGAAGGACACTTCATATTCATCAAAGGAAAAATCCACCAAGATGAACTCTCAATCCTAAATATCTATGCCCCAAATACAAGGGCACCTACATACATAAAAGAAACCTTACTAAAGCTCAAAACACACATTGCACCTCACACAATAATAGTGGGAGATTTCAACACCCCACTCTCATCAATGGACAGATCATGGAAACAGAAATTGAACAGAGATGTAGACAGACTAAGAGAAGTCATGAGCCAAATGGACTTAACGGATATTTATAGAACATTCTATCCTAAAGCAAAAGGATATACCTTCTTCTCAGCTCCTCATGGTACTTTCTCCAAAATTGACCATATAATTGGTCAAAAAACGGGCCTCAACAGGTACAGAAAGATAGAAATAATCCCATGCGTGCTATCGGACCACCACGGCCTAAAACTGGTCTTCAATAACAATCAAGGAAGAATGCCCACATATACTTGGAAATTGAACAATGCTCTACTCAATGATAACCTGGTCAAGGAAGAAATAAAGAAAGAAATTAAAAACTTTTTAGAATTTAATGAAAATGAAGGTACAACATACCCAAACTTATGGGACACAATGAAAGCTGTGCTAAGAGGAAAACTCATAGCGCTGAGTGCCTGCAGAAAGAAACAGGAAAGAGCATATGTCAGCAGCTTGACAGCCACCTAAAAGCTCTAGAACAAAAAGAAGCAAATACACCCAGGAGGAGTAGAAGGCAGGAAATAATCAAACTCAGAGCTGAAATCAACCAAGTAGAAACAAAAAGGACCATAGAAAGAATCAACAGAACCAAAAGTTGGTTCTTTGAGAAAATCAACAAGATAGATAAACCCTTAGCCAGACTAACGAGAGGACACAGAGAGTGCGTCCAAATTAACAAAATCAGAAATGAAAAGGGAGACATAACTACAGATTCAGAGGAAATTCAAAAAATCATCAGATCTTACTATAAAAACCTATATTCAACAAAACTTGAAAATCTTCAGGAAATGGATAATTTCCTAGACAGATACCAGGTACCGAAGTTAAATCAGGAACAGATAAACCAGTTAAACAACCCCATAACTCCTAAGGAAATAGAAGCAGTCATTAAAGGTCTCCCAACCAAAAAGAGCCCAGGTCCAGATGGGTTTAGTGCAGAATTCTATCAAACCTTCATAGAAGACCTCATACCAATATTATCCAAACTATTCCACAAAATTGAAACAGATGGATCACTACCAAATACCTTCTACGAAGCCACAATTACTCTTATACCTAACCCACACAAAGACACAATAAAGAAAGAGAACTTCAGACCAATTTCCCTTATGAATATCGATGCAAAAATACTCAATAAAATTCTGGCAAACCGAATCCAAGAGCACATCAAAACAATCATCCACCATGACCAAGTAGGCTTCATCCCAGGCATGCAGGGATGGTTTAATATACGGAAAACCATCAACGTGATCCATTATATAAACAAACTGAAAGAACAAAACCACATGATCAGTTCATTAGATGCTGAGAAATCATTTGACAAAATTCAACACCCCTTCATGATAAAAGTCCTGGAGAGAATAGGAATTCAAGGCCCATACCTGAACATAGTAAAAGCCATATACAGCAAACCAGTTGCTAACATTAAACTAAATGGAGAGAAACTCGAAGCAATCCCACTAAAATCAGGGACTAGACAAGGCTGCCCACTCTCTCCCTACTTATTCAATATAGTTCTTGAAGTTCTAGCCAGAGCAATCAGACAACAAAAGGAGGTCAAGGGGATACAGATCGGAAAAGAAGAAGTCAAAATATCACTGTTTGCAGATGATATGATAGTGTATTTAAGCGATCCCAAAAGTTCCACCAGAGAACTACTAAATCTGATAAACAACTTCAGCAAAGTGGCTGGGTATAAAATTAACTCAAATAAATCAGTAGCCTTCCTCTACACAAAAGAGAAACAAGCCGAGAAAGAAATTAGGGAAACGACACCCTTCATAATAGACCCAAATAATATAAAGTACCTCGGTGTGACTTTAACCAAGCAAGTAAAAGATCTGTACAATAAGAACTACAAGACACTGAAGAAGGAAATTGAAGAAGACCTCAGAAGATTGAAAGATCTCCCATGCTCATGGATTGGCAGGATTAATATAGTAAAAATGGCCATTTTACCAAAAGCAATCTACAGATTCAATACAATCCCCATCAAAATACCAATCCAATTCTTCAAAGAGTTAGACAGAACAATTTGCAAATTCATCTGGAATAACAAAAAACCCAGGATAGCTAAAGCTAACAAAACACCAATGGCTTACGCTCTAAGATCAAGAATTGACAAATGGGATCTCATAAAACTACAAAGCTTCTGTAAGGCAAAGGACACTGTGGTTAGGACAAAACGGCAACCAACAGATTGGGAAAAGATCTTTACCAATCCTACAACAGGTAGAGGCCTTATATCCAAAATATACAAAGAACTCAAGAAGTTAGACCGCAGGGAAACAAATAACCCTATTAAAAATGGGGTTCAGAGCTAAACAAAGAATTCACAGCTGAGGAATGCCGAATGGCTGAGAAACACCTAAAGAAATGTTCAACATCTTTAGTCATAAGGGAAATGCAAATCAAAACAACCCTGAGATTTCACCTCACACCAGTGAGAATGGCTAAGATCAAAAACTCAGGGGACAACAGATGCTGGCGAGGATGTGGAGGAAGAGGAACACTCCTCCATTGTTGGTGGGATTGCAAACTGGTACAACCATTCTGGAAATCAGTCTGGAGAATCCTCAGAAAATTGGACATTGAACTGCCTGAGGATCCAGCTATACCTCTCTTGGGCATATACCCAAAAGATGCCCCAACATATAAAAAAGACACGTTCTCCACTATGTTCATTGCAGCCTTATTTATAATAGCCAGAAGCTGGAAAGAACCCAGATGCCCTTCAACAGAGGAATGGATACAGAAAATGTGGTACATCTACACAATGGAATATTACTCAGCTATCAAAAACAACGACTTTATGAAATTCGTAGGCAAATGGTTGGAACTGGAAAACATCATCCTGAGTGAGCTAACTCAATCACAGAAAGACATACATGGTATGCACTCATTGATAAGTGGCTATTAGCCCAAATGCTTGAATTACCCTAGATGCCTAGAGCAAATGAAACTCAAGACGGATGATCAAAATGTGAATGCTTCACTCCTTCTTTAAAAGGGGAACAAGAATACCCTTGGCAGGGAAGAGAGAGGCAAAGATTAAAACAGAGACTGAAGGAACACCCATTCAGAGTCTGCCCCACATGTGGCCCATACATATATAGCCACCCAATTAGACAAGATGGATGAAGCAAAGAAGTGCAGACCGACAGGAGCCGGATGTAGATTGCTCCTAAGAGACACAGCCAGAATACAGCCAATATAGAGGCGAATGCCAGCAGCAAACCACTGAACTGAGAATAGGACCCCCGTTGAAGGAATCAGAGAAAGAACTGGAAGAGCTTGAAGGGGCTCGAGACTCCATATGTACAACAATGCCAAGCAACCAGAGCTTCCAGGGACTAAGCCCCTACCCAAAGACTATACATGGACTGACCCTGGACTCTGACCTCATAGGTAGCAATGTATATCCTAGTAAGAGCACCAGTGGAAGGGGAAGCCCTGGGTCCTGCTAAGACTGAACCCCCAGTGAACTAGACTGGTGGGGGGAGGGCGGCAATGGGGGGAGGGTTGGGAGGGGAACACCCATAAGGAAGGGGAGGGGGGAGGGGGATGTTTGCCCGGATACCGGGATAGGGAATAACACTTGAAATGTATATAAGAAATACTCAAGTTAAAAAAAATATAGAAATAAACAAAAAAAATAAATAAAAAAAGAAAAGAAAAAAAAGAATTAAACATAAACATGGGTTTGGACATGATTATGCTCCATCTAAGTCATAGCAACCAAAATCAAAACAATGAATTATTGACTGTTCCTAAAAATTTCTTTCTGCCCCTGCCCTGTTCTGTTGCATGAACTCTTCCCACGAATCAATGATCTGCTATAATTTCATCACAATTTGAATTCTGAAAAATGTTATCATCATGAAGCAGAGGAAACTCATTACCATAATAATTAATATTTACTAATTAAAAACATTAGATTATTTGGAGACAACGTTTTACCATATCATTCTGGTTGTTCTGGAATTTGCTATATAGACTAGGCTGGCCTTGAACTCAAGTGATTTGGCTAGCCCTGCCTCCTGAGTACTGGAATTGAAGGCATTTTGATACCATACCTGGCATTAATGTTTTTTAAAATATTATAGTATATACTGTTTTAGCTTTGCTTTCTTTTTAAAGCAATTTTTAATAGATTTATTTATTTTATGTATGTGAGTATACTGTAGCTGTCTTCAGACACACCAGAAGAGGGCATCAGATCCCATTACAGATGGTTGTGAGCCACCATGTGGTTGCTGGGAATTGAAGTCAGGACCTCTGGAAGAGCAGCCAGTGCTCTTAACCACTGAGCCATCTCTCCAGCCCACATATGTGGTGTGGCGTGTTCAGGTGTTTTAAGGATCCTTGTCACAGGTCTATACCCACTTTTTTTTAGTACACTCTTTTTAGTGTACTCCATTTAGTGTGCTTTCTTTTAGCATTATCTTCAGATTCACCAGTTTTGCTGAGTATATCAATAGCCAAATAGTTATCCCTTTTTATTGCTGAGTAGTATTTTATTGTATAGTTAGTTTTTAAATTTTCTTTGTTTGTGTTCTTGGTGTGTGCTTGTGTGTGTGTGTTGCGACTGCATGTGTGAATATGCATGCACGTGAACGAGTGTGTGTATGTGTGCATGTGTGTGTGTGTAGGGGGTTCTAAAACTTGAACTCAGGGCATCATACATGCTAGCCAATTGCCCTGGCTTGACTACATCCCATAAGTACTACATAAAAGCTATATCCACTGGGGCTGGAGAGATGGTTCAGTCGATATGGACACTGTCTGTTCTTTCCAAAGGACCTGGGTTCAATTCCCAGCACTCACATGGCAGCTCCTAACTGTCTGTAACTCCAGTTCCAAGGGATCTGATAGTTTCACACCACTGCACATTAAACAAATTATTTCTTTTTAAAGAGAGCTACATCCTCAGCACTTATACCATAGGTTTGATTTTCTTCTTTAATCAATTCATTTTTCTGTTTGTAGTATTAAAAATGGGGCTGCTGTAATCAAATGCTTGATTATAGACAGTTGTGAGTTGCCATGTAAGCGCTGGGAATTGAACTGGGGTCTTCTAGAAGGGCAGCCAGTGCTCTTAACCCCTGAGCCATTTCTGCAGCCCCTAGTCTATATATCTTTTATGATGGAGTATATGTTCAAATCTATTTCTACATGTGGTGTGGTGTGTTCAGGTGTTTTAAGGATCCTTGTCACAGGTCTATATCCACTTTTTTTTAGTACATTCTTTTTAGTGGGCTCCATTGAGGAAGTCTCCAGGAAGGCTAGCTACCCCATTAGTCTGTCAGAGTTGCTAGGAGAGAGAACCACAGCTGAGTGGCTTAAATAACATGGACTTACTGTCTCTTAGTTTTGGATGCCAAAAGTCTAAGATAATGGTGTCATCAGCTTTGATTTCTTTATGTTCTAGGACTCTTCTCTAGGTTCCGGTTGTCGTTGGCAATTTTTGATGCTTGTTCAATTATAGATGGATCATCTAGCTCTTCTAGATGGTCATCTTCATGTGCTCCCATGTTTGAAATATCCCAGTCACTTCTCTGTTCTTTAAAATAAAAACCCAAGTGTACTTACTAAGAGGAACACATTAATATGACCTCAATGAATTATTTGCCTGACCTCATTCCCAAGGTCACATTATTAGATATTCAGGGAAACAAAATTCAATCCCTACATTCGAGGCCAAGAGTAGGAGCAGAGACATGGACTGAATCTAAGTAAAGCAAGAATAAAACCCAGACTCAGTTTGACTTCACATTGACTTGTTTCCCTAAGTGTATATAGGAAGCATATGACCTTTTGTGGGTAAATATTGATTCAATACACATTATTTTTAAAAACATAACATCTGATGTGACAGTTTGAATGCTTATGAGACTTGTACTTGATTGGCTGAGTCATTTCCCTAGCGCTAGACTCCTCTTCGCTGTGATCAGAACTCTCCTTTACAATCCAGGCATGCTGACACACATCTATATTCCTGGCAATTGGGAGACTGAGGCAGAAGGATTGCAAGCTCAAAGTCAGCCTGGGTTATCTTCAAAGCCTTACTTATCCTCAAAGACTCATGCATTTGAATGCTTGGTCTGAAGTTGGTGGAACTGTTTGGGAAGGATTAGGAGGTGTGGCCTTGTTGGAGGAGGTGTGGCCTTGTTAGAGGAGGTGTGGCCTTGTTGGAGGAGGTGTGGCCTTGTTAGAGGAGGTGTGGCCTTGTTGGAGGTGATGTGCCACTTGGGGTTGGGCTTTGAGAGTTCAAAAAGCACATACCATTCCCTGTTAACTCTCTCTGTCTTGTGCTTGTGGGACAGATATAAGTTCTCAGATATTGCTTAGCACCACATCTGACTTACTAGTGCAATACTCTCTGCCATGATAGTCATGGACTCACCCTCTTAAACTGTAAGACCTAATTAAATTAACGCTTTCTTCTATAAGTTGCCCTGGCCATGGCGTCTTACCATAGTGACAGAAAAGTAACTAAGACATTTGGAGTATGCAAATATTATAAACATGTGAACTGGTAAGGCAGTGTGATTTGTGGTAAAGAGAGAGAAGTATGATAGAGTTAGTCATAGAGAATGACCAGAGTTAGAGTGATTGACAGAGCCTTTAAAACAACTACTAAATATGTTAAAGGAACCTATGAGAGAGTAGACAGCATGTATGAACACATAGAGAATTCCAGCAGGAAGACAAAGAGCATAGCCAAGAGGCAAAAGAAAATGCTAGGAAGAAGACCACTATAACAGAAACGCAACTTCAGTCTAGATCGAGCAGAGTGAGCTGGAATGTTCACTTGGTGTCTTTTTAGAGACACTGGGAAATGGATTATGGTGGTAAAAGGGTCAACTCATTTAGAAGATTTAACGCTCCCAAATGTGCCCACAACCTGATGAAAGAACTTTAATATTATGCTATCTAACAGATAAAGCTACAGTCATTTTTGATTATTTTATACCCTCTCAGGCACTGACAGAAAAACTGGGGGAAAAACTCAGTAGTGAACAAAATTGTGTTTTCTGAGTTTTCTGGATCTTTGATTTAGAGTCATTAATTTTGAGAGGTTCTCTGCCATCATTATAATCTTCTCTCATTTTTTGCATCATTTTCTCTTTCTTCTGGCATTCCAATTATATATGTCTGGTACATATTTTTCTTCATCGGTGTTTCTCCCACTGTCTCTATTCCCTTCTCTTGTAGCAATGCAGCCAATATTTCCTTGAAGGCTTCACCATTATTGATTACGTTTTCCACTCTTGGGTGAGAAAAGAAACCCTCATGGGGCTAGAGTGGGAGGAAGTGGGTTTAATGTCCTGGCAAAGTCTTTTCCCCTGTGGAGTGAAGCAATCTCTCAAGTAATGGTCTCACTAAGCATATTTCACAAAAATTACTTTTCTCCATCCTCCAGGTCCATAAAGTGCATGATATGTAAAGTTCAAGAACAGATAAAATATCCTGTGGGAATGAAAATTAGAATGTGTTTCCTTTGGGTTGGAGACTGAAGGGGGTCTGATGAGATTTTAGGACCAAATGAAATGTTTTATGCACCAGATAGGGTGTTAAAGGTTATGAATGAAACACAAGATCTGTAAACTTACTGTGTATAAACTTAATATGTATATACAATATTCCCATGGGTGTGTGTGTGTGTGTGTGTGTGTGTGTGTGAAATCCAGCCTGAAAATATGGGGCAATACCATATTGTCATGTTTATATGAGCAGACTTTGCAGCAGCCCAGGCAACTCTTTGGAGAGCAGTGAATGGGTTTTGTGACCGTTAGTGTCAATTGCTAACTTGACAAGCTCTAGAATGACTTGGCAGATGGGCCTTGGGACATGTCTGTGGGGGATTATCTTGATTGTGTTATTTGAGGTGGACAGCGTCATTCCCTGCTTGGGATCCTGGACTCTATAGATGGAGAAAGGCAGGTAAGCACCTTCGATTTCAGCTTTTAGATTGTGATTTTGATGTACCCGGCTGCTTCAAGATCCTGCAGTCTTGAGTTCCTTGTTGTAAGGGAATGTGCTTTTGAACCACGAGGCAGAATAAACCCTTTCTCTATTAAGTTGCTTTTGTCAGATTTTGTTATTACAGGAACAAGAAAGGAAATGAGACAAGCATCGTCATTTTGCCCACTGAGCTGGCATCTCTCAGGCACTTCCTGGAGTTTAGGACCCTTCTCTATGGAGAAAGGTGATTGGTCCAGATGATCAATAAATAGTGTGGTCATATCCTGTCTGAATCATGGCATTCTGGAGAGTGAAACGAAGTTCAAGAAATAATTACACAAGGAGAAGTATTTTAAAGCTCCCCTATGCTAGGCAGAGGGAGACAAACAGTTGTCCTATCAATAGGAATCTGACCTACATCCAGCATTCCCATGATGCTCCAGTAGTGTGTACCCAGAAGCTGGGTATTCTGAGTAATCTCTTGGATCCTGTCTGATTTGACGCCTTGCTAGGTTTTGTCATCAACAGCTGCTTGCGGGCTAGTGAGAGAGTCTAAAAGGCCGGCAGCAGTCAATGGGTTGCTGGTCTCCACACTGGCAGAATAATTCACACTTTCTAATATTGACATTTCTAGGTTAAAAACTATTGTGATGAAGCTAATTTTTCAACAGGATGAAAAATGGACTTTGCTTTCCGTTGCTCTGATAATATGAAAATAATGGGCCTACTTTACAATAGTCACTTCTTCCCAGATGTTGAAGACAATTACCCTGTGCTTTATGAGTCTCAGAGTCAGTAAACTGTCAGAATTACCTTGTCACTGCCAAAGCTTTAAAGGGACCGTAAAGGTCCTAAGGGACAAGATCCTGGCCATTGTAAATTATTACAACGTAAAGCTGATGGAATCCAAATTACTAAAATAGACAGAGGAGTGGAATTTAGTCCTGGGGAACATCCAATGAGCAAAACACATCTGTGTATAGAAGCAAACAGAGAGCAGAAGCATCCAGGAGTATTGGGAAGACCACTGGAAAGTGATAGAGGTGAAGGTTATAGGAGGGAAGTGGGATTTAGATGAGGACATAGGTACACTACTTGTAGTAAGAAAGATAGACTAATAAACTCAGCCCCTTTGATAGAGCATGAGATAGCTTTCTGCTTTAAAAAAGTGTGTGTGTTTGTGTGTGCACGCGTGTGCATGTGTGAGTGTGCATGTGCACACTCTATGTTATGAATGTAATGTTTATGTTTGTGCACAAGCTCTAGGTTGACATTTGGGAGCTTTTCTTAATTGTTCTTTACCTCGTTTATTGAGGAAGAGTCTCTCAATGGAACCTAGAGATAATGGGATTGCTAGTCTAAATAGCCAGCTTGCTCCAGGATCCCCTGTCCCTGCCTTTGGATCACTAGAATTACAGGTAATGCCACAATACTTACCTGCTATTTATGTAGCTTCTGGGGTCTTGAACTCTGGTCCTCGGGCTTGAGCAGCAGGCACTTTTCCTCTGAGCCATCTTCCTAGTCCCAGAATTAAACCTTTGTATTCCTAAGCAGGACTTCTATGTTC